>NC_091950.1:242232004-242242004 GCF_031021105.1 Erythrolamprus reginae
TGACTGAGGCTTCGATGTACGCACTATGCTTTTTGTGACTTTAAATACAGTCTCTTATTTTTCATTTATATTAGCTGCTTTGGAAGCTTCATAAGAGAAAAGTAGGCTAAACAAATTTTAAATACATCCCTGGAGCAGATGATAGAAAATTGCCCCTTGTTCTTTTTCTTAATGTATGAGTATATATTTAATGTTAAATTGGGGCTGTACTTGGGGCTGTAAATTGTACCAGCACGCGAGTCACATTATATATCTCTGTCTGCACCTATTCCATGCAGGATGAAGAAACTTTTGTCCCTGTTATCTCTGGGATAGTAAGAGCATTTACCTGCATACCTCCATTACTAAAGTGGTCCAAGCCACTTAGGGAATCACTTATTGAAGTTGAGGTTGGGTGTTCAGGGAGATCGATACTTACAAGCCAAATATTGCTGCTGTTTATCTCAATAATAAATAAATTATGCATTAATCCTCATGGTTATTCTGTCCCATGAATGTAAATAGCAAAAAGGCTTGTTGCCTCACTCTTTCACTGCTGCTTGTTTCAATGACTGCTAGAAGGTGAGGCCAGCCATTATGATATTTCACACTAATGTTGCCTATATCGCAAGACTTGGCCTCAAAATGATGCTTGCTCTAAGTCTGTCCATTTGGGACTTAATGCAGATGACATTGAGCTGGGAGGTAACTTGTACTCTCAAGAAGATAAACTGGATGGGTGGCCCATCCTTTTAAACCTATCCCTAAAATTGGGTTATGTCAGATTTCCCTTGCTCAGGTGCTCTGCAGATTAATGGATTTCAATTCTCAGAAGAGATGAGAATCTAAGGACAGCAAGAAGTAATTTTGTTTCCCTTTCTCTCTCTCAGACATTGTTCTTCAAAGTTTCCCATATCCTTTTGAAATAAAAGCAGGGAAGAAGATGCTTCTGTAGGCAATAAATACTTTGTGAAATCTTTGCAAATGAAATTGCTGATGTTCACTCTGAAATGGCTGCTGCTTGCTCAGTTTAATAAAATAATCCCATTGTAAGATTATGTGGGGTTTCTTTGTGGAACCCAAAGAAACAATTAAGAATTAAAAATTTACTATACATTTTTAAGGTATGAGTGGTGCCCTTTAAACTTGATGGAGGCAATGATAATTTTTCTCATGATCATCTCTTAATCCGGAAGCCTGGATAACTTCCATTCATTCTACAATCCTAATTTTCTGATAGATTTTGCAGAAGGTGATAGGATTTCCAGTTACAAAAGTTCTAGAGGTAATGAATTATCTGGACTTCTTCAGTTATAGTCCAGACTAGGGCATAGGACTGAGACAGCATTAATTGCTTTGGTGGATGACCTATCTAGTGTGTCCTGTTAGATAGCTTGGTAACACTGACTATCATGAATCATGGCATCCTTCTGAATTGCCTGCAAGGATTGAGGGTTGAATGCAATGGGTTACAGTGATTCAATTTCCTGAGTTGATGGTTTCAATGGGTGATCATGGCAGAGGAATATACTAGCCCATGGTTGCTCTAATATGTAGCAGTCCTCTCTCTCTTCCATGTTATTAGTATCTATACAAAACTGCTAGGAAAGCTCATTCATCCATTTGAGAGAGGACCTTCAATACATTGATGATACCCAGTTACACTTTGCCTCCAAGGTCAAGGTGGAGATACTGTGGTTCTTACTTAGTGCCTGGAGCAGGGGTAGGCAAAGTTGGCTCTTCTGTGACATGTGGACTTCAACTTCCAGAATTCCTGAGCTAGCATGGTTGGCTCAGGAATTCTGGGAGTTGAAGTCCACAAGTCATAGAGGAGCTAACTTTGCCTACCCCTGGCCTGGAGGCTATGAAGGGCTGGAAGAGATTGAAGAAACTCAAAATGAATTGCAGGAAGATGGAGTTGCTCTTCATAATTGAACAATATGGCTCAATTTTGGCACCAATGTTAGCTCTGTATGGACGACAGATCTATGACTTTGGGCATTCTCTGGGCTCAGAGTTCTTGCTTAAGTGATAAATGGAAGCGCCTTCAACCCCCACCTGACTTGACTACTGCAACATCCTCGATATGGGGCTGCCTTTGATGTTAACTAAAAATGCAATTGCTGTAAAACACAGTGGGTCTCACAATTAATATTGATAGGTATGACAGAATCTCTATATAGATAGCATGCAAGCATTTGTATAAATAAATAATAGCTGTGTAAAGACTTGTTATACCTAACTGATTTTATAGTACCTAAGGAAAGCATAGATATAATGAGAGAAAACTGTTTTTAAAAGAAGTCCACACATTTAGAGATTTTTGAGTGTTAAAACATTATTCTGGGGATTAAAATGTCTTAATCCTGCATTGGATATTGTTAAATCCTCAGGCTTACCACTTATAATATGTTCATTATTTCTTTCATGATCTGCTAAAGATGGAGGCTCCAAAGAACGAATCGTGACTGTCCTATCCTTGCTTAGTCCTAATTATTATTCCTTGAAAAGTCTAAAAGGTCACATGCTGGAACTGAGTTCTTTAGCAGGGTCAGAGTATCATGACCTCACGTTTTATTCTTGAGTCACACTGGCTCCAATTATCCTGGAACCAAACTTTTACCTAATAGCTTCAACTGTAGCAGCAGTAGCAGCAGCAACAACAACACAACCAAAATCTCTCTAACAAATGGTTTCCTAGAGCAGTGTTTCCCAACCTTGGCAACTTGAAACTATTTGGACTTCAACTCCCAGAATTCCCCAGCCAGCGAATGCTGGCTGGGGAATTCTGGGAGTTGAAGTCCAGATAGCTTCAAGTTGCCAAGGTTGGGAAACACTGTCCTAGAGCCTATAAACTCTGATCATATTCTTGATAAAGCACTAAAAAGGTACAGGTAAAGGTTCCCCTCGCACATATGTGCTAGTAATTCACGAATCTAGGGGGTGGTGCTTATCTCCGTTTCAAAGCCAAAGAGCCAAGTACTGTCCAAAGACATCTCTATGGTTGCTATTACCTTACCACCAAAGCCGGTCCCTATTTTTCTACTTGCATTTTTTTACATGCTTTCAAACTGTTAGGTTGGCAGACTTATCTTGTTATGCAGCACGAGGGATTCAAACCACTGAACTGCCGATTTTCAATCAACAAGCTCAGTGTCTTAGTCACTGAGCCACTGTGTCTCTTTCAGGTAAAGCAGTATAGAGCTGGTTTATATAGGACAAAGCCAAATTCTGCTATGGAATGTATTAACATTCTCTATCCGGTCTCAAAGCCCACCCGTTCATCTGATCCTTCATGAGCTTTCTAGTTAAGCAATGATAGGCCATTGCTCAGAACCAATGTAGTTATCTGGCCTATATTTTTTTATAATTTCATTTCTCTGACAATCTTCCTTCCAGGGATTCCTGCTACAGAACACAGAACACTGAGTCTAGTTCTTTCTCTTCTTTTCTTTTTTCCTTCCTTCCTTCCTTCCTCCCTCCCTTCTTTCTTTCTTTTCTTTCCCCCTCTCTTTTCTTCCATGCTGGAAGATAAGAAATAGAGATTTTGTTGCAAGTATTGCTTTTCAATCAGTCACAGATATAGATGTACTCATCAAAAGTGGTGCAATTATTTTTTCTGGCCAGGAGAAATTTAGCTCCCCCGCCCCGATAGAATAATATCCCCAAAATCATGCACTATAGTATAATTCTTACCCAGGGTTGGTTGGCTTGGAACAACTTGAGTAGAAGATTTAGGAGTGAGAGATGTAGTGCAATTTACTCCATTTTCTGCTGGTGTAGGTTTAGGTTCATTGTGGGCTTCTGAAGGTACATCTCCTTGTTCTGCCTAACAATGCAAAACATTTCCCATAAAATATAAAAAAGGATTTGTGGTTAGAGAACTTGCATGAGGTTTTTACTTTCAACGTGTACAGTATAGATTCCACCTATAACAAATGCTGGTATTCCAACAATTTATTCAAATTGTTCCTTGTTAAGAAAATTGTACCTCGTCTCATTTCACCATCAAAAATGGCTTTCATAATAAAATAAATCTAACTGTCATTATTACCGTTCAAGTCTTCTGATTACTTACAGGGAAATGGAGATTTTTTTAAAAAAAAAAAAACTTTAAATAATAAAGTTACCATTTTAACAAATAATTAGGAACAATCCAATTTCAAAATTAATATATAATTAAATATACAGAGACCCCCATTTAGAAAGCTGCAGAACCTATTATAGATCACGTTGGTAAAATACACCACTAATTTTAGCTGTAAAAAATCACCATGTCAGTTAACCCTGCCAATGGAAAATGATAGTAACACACATTTGAAAGTCAGTTTCTTTAATGGCTTTCCATCCAAATTTATTATCCCTGAAATTGAAAAGAAAACCTAGGCTTAGGCATGCCAGTAAGTCAAGATCATCCCATTTCTGCCTATAGAGCTCCGTAAGCTACTAGGTTTTAAGGTAATAACTACAACGCAAATACAAGGACATCAGCAGAATGCACCAGTTACTATTTAACACCATATGACAGAGAATGATTTCTTTCGCTTTCCTTTCCGGGTTGTGTCCCAAAAGTCTGATTACTAATTCACCACTGAGGCACAGCAATAGTTCCCAGGACAGCTCGCCCATAATATATTCAACAGATAAGCTTACGTAAACAGTACCTCCATCCTTGCCGCATGCTTGGATGACTATGCCTGTACCGTTCAACCTGTTTAAACATTCCCCACAACCTGTACTTCCTTTACCAGCTCTCAATGCCCATGTTTAGAGCTCATTCCTTTTTACTAGGCACTAATCCTCTCCCCCTTGCTTAAGGTGCTATTTATCGGAGGAGAGTGAAGATTCCTGCTACACAAATGGAAAGGGGAAGAAGATCCATAGTTACGGAGCACCGCTAAAGCAGTTTGCCTCCTTGAGGTACGAAAATTTATATCAGGAGGACCTGTTGCCATGGTACCTTGCTGGATTAGCTTCTCTGGAGGTTTTCATTAACATTCTTCACCGGTAATAAACTGATGGGAGGGGGAAAGAGACAGCTCTTTTCTCAAAACCCTTCACCTTTTTAACAAGAATGTATAGGTTGAACAACAGTGGGGCATAAATGAAACTTTTTGCAGATCTGAGCATTACACACTACAGATAAGATTTTCCTCTCTGCTTCAATTCAGTACCTCAGAGGATAGCAGGCATAATTTAGCTCTGACTGTCTATGCCTTAAATACATCCAGTCTTTCAAATGTAGGAATTATCTGTTTACATTTCCTCCCTGAAAAATTGAGGTGAGGTAGCTAACAAACAAGTCTATATTGGATTTTGTTTGTTGGCACCTACTGAATAAAAGGAAGAACAAGAAAAAAAAAAAGGTAATACAGTACAATATATAAAAGCTTGGCAGCTTTGCAGATTAAACCAGGTAGCTCATAGAGAGAGACGGACATTTATTTTGTTCTTCATTACAAAGATATTTATTTTGCTGGAGAGAAACTGCTTATAGAAACATTGATGTAATGCTGAATTACAGCCAGAGCAATTGTTTGTGGAGGGATCCCTCACCTGGCACTGGAATATAACTGCATCTGGAGCAAGGCAGCAGATTTATCACACAGTCTAGTGCGCATAAAACAAGGTGAGAAAGAGGAAGATGATTTCCTTGGGGATGGGGGAATCTTAACACCCAGGTGTTCAGATTTGCAGAATTATGACTATGCCACACTAACTTAAGCATGGTTGATGAAGATGAATAAAACAATTGAGCAGCGCTTTATCTTTCTTCTCCTAATTTGAGATTTGCTGTGGTTTGCATTTTTATTTTTGGAAGCCGTTGTAATTGAACAAATATTCAATTACAATAACTGGAGGAAAAAATCTGTATGAAGAGGGATGGAAAATATAACTAAGTAATCAGATATTATAGACAGGAAATTTGGGGGGAAGGCCTATTGATTGAGTTATTTGAAAGGTTTACTTAGTACACATCGGGATTTATTTATTTATTTATTTATTTAGTTAGTTAGTTAGTTAGTTAGTTAGTTAGTTAGTTAGTCCAATACACAATACACATTGAAGATAATAGATATGTAGTAATATAAATAAAGAAAAGAATAGAAGAAAAGATATAAAAGTATAGGTGAACATATTTGAAAGGAGGAAAAGATAAATGAGATAAGGAGAGACAATTGGACAGGGGACAGAAGGCACACTGGTGCACTTATGCACGCCCCTTACTGACCTCTAAGGAACCTGGAGAGGTCAATCATGGATAGTCTAAGAGAAAAATGTTGGGGGTTAGGGGTTGACACTACTGAGTCAGGTAATGAGTTCCACGCTTCGACAACTCGGTTGCTGAAGTCATATTTTTTACAGTCAAGTTTGGAGCGATTAATATTAAGTTTGAATCTGTTGCGTGCTCTTGTGTTGTTGCGATTGAAGCTGAAGTAGTCATTGACAGGTAGAACGTTGCAGCATATGATCTTTATATATGATTTATATCCCTTTTCCCAATACGTGGATTCTGTTTAACTGATCTCTAACCATGACTCAGTTATCCAAGACTTTGGAAGCTTTGACCAAACACCAGTTAAACAATTAGTCGTGGGATCTAATATTTTCAACAAAGTGATAAACGTAGTGCCATGAAGTACATCCCTTTAGTATGTGTGCATAATCTAAGGATACGTGTGCAAAAGAGATGGACTTTGTGGCACAATGGCATGACACTGTCTTTATTGGTCGCCCCCTTGCCCTCTCACCCGGCCCCTTGTATGTGGAGGGGGATTTATTTATTTATTTATTCAGGCATATATGCTGCCCAACTCCCAAGGGTCTCTGGGTGGCTCACAACCAAAGAATAAAATGTTTCTGTTACAGGCAATTTGTTTAAAGACATTCATGGGACTCAAGGAGAAAATAATATTTTTGGAGAAGACTACTGCACTTTGTTGTTTTAAAAAGTTGATAATTATTATGAAAAGTATTTCTTTCCAGTCATGAAAATTAAATTAAATGTGCTGTTTTATGTCTAAGCTTTTAAAAAACTTTTTTTATAGAAATTCAAATATATATAGTAAAAGCTGGCTTGTATACATAAATCAAAATACATGTTGTCGACAGAAACATGCAGAAATATACATTTTATGTTGGGAATGCAACCTTCTGAAGGAAGGCATTAACTTGTGAGGATCAGTTCTCTTATGCTACATTGGCTCCTATAAGAAACATCCATTCTGTTTCTTATGGTAGCCAATTACATTGAATAAATCTACATTACAAGACATGATGGAATTAGATTTTACCTTCAATACAGAATGAATGCAATGGCTAAAACTTTTTGAAGTTTCTGTCACTGTTATTGACATTGGTGGAACATGGGACTGGATGGGGAGAAATAGGTTTGGACTCATCTCAAGTGATTGTGGACCTGGAAACCAACCAAGACTAGAGGTAGATGTATGTCTCTGGAAAGGGTAATACTCTCCCCTACCAATTAACCCGATAGTGTGTAGATATTCCTGGAGTCATAGCTTCCCAGGACAGCTCTTGGGTGCCTTTTTGGGGGGAATGAGGCAGCTTTTATTGCCATCCCTTGTGTCCTTTTCATCACATGGATAAAATATTGTGATATGTTATATATTGGGCTGGTCTTGGAGATATATCTTGAAGCTTCAGGTGGTGTAACCAGGGCCGCCATCAGGAATTTTGGGGCCCCATACAGCCTAAGTGTCTGGGCCCCCCCCACCATTTTAAAACTATTTTAAGTCGCCGAGCCACTCCATCCCCCGGGGATCATTTCCCGCTTCACGCCAAGCGAGGCGGTCCCATAGGCCAGTGTTTCCCAACCTTGGCAACTTGAAGATATCTGCACTTCAACTCCCAGAATTCCCCAGCCAGCAAATGCTGGCTGGGGAATTCTGGGAGTTGAAGTCCAGATATCTTCAAGTTGTCAAGGTTGGGAAGCACTGCCATAGGCTATTTCAGGAACTGGGTTAAGCTGATTGTGTGGACTCATCCAGGAGAAAGAAAGAAGCGGGAGCAGCGAGGGAAAGAAAGAGTCTCCTGGCATCGGTCAGGTGGAGCATGGCTTATTTACGACTCCTTGGCACTTCTCCCTTCTTGGAAGAGGCCTTATTGACAAAACCATGTGCTTTGTAGCAAGGGGAGAGGGGAGGGGGATCCCACACCTGGCAGCCACCGGCGAGGAGCTGGAAAGGACGAGGGGAGAGAAAAAGCAGGGTACCAGCAGTCGGGCGGGTGTCTTGAGGGGGCACTCCCATCTGGAAGGAAGGGAAGAAAGGCGAGGGCGAGCTATGAAGGAAGGAAGGAGGAAGGAAGGAATGGTAAAAGGGGCAATCAAGAGAGGAATGGGTGAATGAATGGACGGAGGGTGGGAAGGAAGGAAGGAAGGAAAGAAAGAAAGAGGGAAGGGACAGGAACAGAGGAAGGGTGCAAAGGAAGCAAGGAAAGGTGTGAAAGGGGAGAGTAAGAGAGGAAGGAGTGAAAGAAGGGAGTGAGGGAGGAAAGAAGGGAGGAAGGAGAAGGAAAGCAAGAAATGGAGGGAGGGAGGGAAGGAAGGAAGGAAGGAAAGAAAGAAAGAAAGAAAGAAAGGAGGAAGGGACAGGAACAGAGGAAGGAAGCAAGGAAACCTATGAAAGGGGAGAGTAAGAGAGGAAGGACTGAAGGAAGGGAGGGAGGGAAGAAGGTAGGAAGGAGAAAGAAAAGAAGAAATAGAGGAAGGGAAGGTAAAAGATAGAAAGAAAAAGAGCAAGAAAGAAAGAAAGAAAGAAAGAGAATGAAAGAGAAATAAAAATAGAGAGGGGGAATGAAAGAAATGGAAGGAGAGAAGGAAGGAGAGAAAGAAAAAGAAAGAAAGCAAGAGAAAGAAAAAAGAATGAAAGAACAAGAGAGAAAGAGAGAAAGAAAGAAAGAAAGAAAGAAAGAAAGAAAGAAAGAAAGAAAGAAATGCAACTCCAAAGAAAGTCTCACTGAGTGGATGCATGAAAAGAGGGACCAGGATCTCCACTTGCCTCCCCCTCGCGCCTCGCCCTTCCCACTCGGCCGTCCGTGCGTGCTTACCTGCTCCCAGCGCCAGCAGCAGGAATACGAGCGAGTAAGCCGGTGCCCGCCCAAAAGAAACCATTGGCTCCGGGTGGCGGGCGGCGTTCACGCCCCCCCGAACCCTCAGCCCAGCACCTCCGGAGGCCGAAAGGCACGGCTCTCTTGCCCTCGCAATCCTCGGGGGGAAACAAGGCCGGCGGAGAAGCCGGCCGGGCTCAGCCCTCTCCCGGCTTCCCCAATTCCGTTTCCCCAGCAGCGCGGCTTGGCTTCCAGAGGGCCGAGACACCCCCGCGGTGACTCCTCCTTCCGTGGCTGCCATCGGGGCTCCCTGCCTGTCTGCCGGCCTCCCTGCCTTCTTTCCTCGCGGGGGTGAGAAGAAGGTGCGGGCCGCTGTCGGAGAAGCTCCGCAGAGGCAGAGTTCATCGAAATCGGGGTTGGGGAGTTTTTGGCGGGCGCCGCCCCCCCCATTTTACAATTTGGCCGGGCCCCTGACGCCACTCTCAGTAGTACCGGCCTATCGGCGGCCCTGGGTGTAACTTGTACCAACCTACAGCAGGTAGTTACAGGAACATCGGGTTTCACCCATGTAATAGTATGAGTACTGTATGCAGATTGCAATGGTTGCCAATTAGGTTTTGGGTGCACGTCAAGGTACTCATGTCTCTTTTAAAGACTTACCTTAATTAGAGTCTGGATATAGCTATGCTTGCCTTCTCCAAAGTGAATCTACCATTTAGAAAGCCCCCAGGCAGTCTGACCACTAAGGGAATATACTTTTATTGGATGGGTGGCCCTATAAGTTATGATCGGGAGTCACTGCTCACAGTCACTAATGCCCTCATCACCTCAAGATTCGACTACTATAATGCTCTCTACATGGGGCTACCTTTGAAAAGTGTTCAGAAACTTCAGATCATGCAGAATGCAGCTGTGAAAGCAATCATGGGCTTCCCAAGGTATGCCCATG
>NC_091950.1:244344504-244494504 GCF_031021105.1 Erythrolamprus reginae
CAACCAGCAGTGCGCCTATTTACGGAGCCCCAGCCTGAGTCATGCCACATACCATCATCGCAGATATTTTTGGACAATATCAAGCGACCGTGGCAACAACCGGCGGTAGCTCAGGGTCCCTCAATGTTGGACAGAAAAATGTACACTTTCGACCCTGCGATTGAGGACGTGCTGGCTTTTCCGACCATTGACCAACCGGTGGCCAGCTTGGTCTCAAGTGCGTTGGTCCCGTCGGAACTTGCAGAGGGCCTCAAGCCTGACGACAAGAGGGCCGAAACACTAATAAAAAAGACCCATCAGATGGCTTCGTGGGCTTTAAGGGCTTCGCTATCCGCTTCATTCTTTAACAGGGCCTGCATTCTCTGGTTGCAAGAGATGCAGACCAGGGTAGAACCAGAGGAGGGGCGCCTTCGGCAGGATATAGGCAAGCTTCTTTTGGCCTCTGAGTTCTCGGCAGATGCTACCCTGACTGCAACCAAATTTGCTTCACGGGCGATGGCGGCCACATTGTCCTCCAGGAGGTTGCTCTGGCTGCGTTCCTGGCAGGCTGACGCAAAATCTAAGTGGCGGCTAGCTTCGGCTCCTTTTCATGGCTCAGAGCTCTTTGGTCAGGCCTTGGATAAAGTCCTTATAGAGGATAAGGACAAGAAGAAGGTGCTGCCTAAATCAGCCAAACGAGCCGATCGTCGCCAGACGCCATTTTACTGCCGGCAGTCCTTTCGTCAAGAGCCTGCTACAGCGGGCACACAAAATCCAAGGCCGTATTCTGGAGGATTCCATCAAAATACATTCAGGAGCAACAGAGGAGGCTACGGTAACCGAGGGCGGCAATATCAACAAGCCAGAAAGCCCTTTGGGAATGCAGGCCAGAAGGGATTCCGTGGCCAAAAGTGACTGCACCATTGGGATTCCTATCGGAGGCCGCCTTCAGGCATTTTCTTCGGTATGGGAAGACTCAACCACCAACTCTTGGGCCATCAACACTGTTTGTCGGGGCCTCAGGCTCAATTTCCTCCGTTTGCCACGCCAACGTTTTGTTCAATGCCCTTGGATTGCATGCCCCCACAAGAGGTTTCTCCTACAGCAGGAGATACTACACCTGGAGGACATAGGGGCCATAGAGCCGGTTCCCTTGGACCAGAGGGGGCAGGGGTACTACTCAGTGGTATTCGTGGTACCCAAGACTTCGGGGGGATGCAGGCTTATTCTAAACCTGAGGCAGCTCAATGTTTACGTACGATATGTACGATTCAAGATGCACTCACTCTGCACGATACTTTCTTGCATCAGGAGGGGAGATTACATGACCTCCATAGACTTGAAAGAGGCCTACCTGCATGTACCGGTACACACAGAACATCGCCAGTTCCTCAGGTTCTGTGTCAACGAGCACCATTACCAGTACCGGGCCATGCCGTTCGGGTTGTCATCGGCGCCCAGGACGTTCACAAAACTTCTGGACATCCTGACAACTTCCCTAAGATCCAGTTCGGTACGCCTCATGGCGTACCTGGACGATATTATTATCCTGTCCAGATCTCCAGAGAGAGCTCGCACGGACCTGCAGTTGACAATTCGAACCTTGGAAGACCACGGCTTCACAGTCAACTTTCCAAAGAGTCATCTCATTCCCACGACCCGTCTTCAACATTTGGGAGTGGTGATAGACTCTCAGGTGGGCGAGGTTTTCCTTTCGGACGAACGCAAGATGAAGATTCGGGACATGGTAGGCTTTCTTTGCCATTAGCAGCGAGTGACCTTAGCCTTGCTATCTCAGATACTAGGATCATTCGTATCTTGCATAGATATCGTCCCTTGGGCCAGATTCCACACCAGGCCCCTGCAGTGGTTCCTCCTCCCATACCAACGGAGTCGATCGAGCCACTCCCAGCGTCTGGTATCAATCCCAAGGCGTGTCAAGAACTCACTCCCATGGTGGCGCTCGCCCGCGCTTCTTCGAGGCTCCCCCTTCCTAAAACAGAGGGAGGTGGTTATCACCACGGATGCGAGCCTCAGAGGCTGAGGGGCTCACTCAGAGACTCAAGTGGCTCAGGGGGTGTGGACATTGTCAGAGTTAGCAGACAACCATATCAACCTTCTGGAATTGAGAGCGGTATTTCTGGCTCTTCAGGCATTCCTAGAGGAGTGTCAGGACACTCATGTCTTAATTCTCACCAACAACGTGGCGACTCGATCTCACTTGAATCATCAGGGAGGGACGAGGTCAGCAAGACTGATGCGAGAGACGAATATTCTATTCTCATGGGCAGAGACATACTTACTTTCAATCAGGGCAGAGCACATCTCCGGGGTAGACAATGTGCAAGCGGATTGGCTCAGCAGGTCCACCCTCCAACCGGCCGAGTGGCGTTTGGGAGATCAGGCATTTCAGGCGGTGACAAGGAGGTATGGGACTCCGCTGGTGGATCTATTTGCCACAGCAGAAAACACACACCTGCGTCGCTTTTTCTCTCGTTTCCCTTGTCCGGGAGCCGAGAGGATCAATGCCCTCAGGAGCCCGTGGCCGGAGGGCCTATGGTATGCGTTTCCGCCGGTGTGCCTCATCCACCGAGCAGTGGCCAAAATAATTGCGGAAAGGGCTGAGGTGATATTCATCGCCCCTTATTGGCCGCGCCGCCCATGGTTTGTGGATTTAATGGACCTGTCAATCACATCACCATGGCGACTCCCGATCAACCTTGTCTCACTAACCCAGGGATCAGTCTACCATCCGGATCCCCAATGGTGGAAGCTTGCCGCGTGGCGCTTGAGGGGGACAGATTGAGAGCAGCAGCGCTTCCTCAAGCTGTGATTTCCACCATACAAGCGGCCCGTAGGCCGTCAACGACAAGGATTTATCAGTCCACCTGGTCAGCTTTCCACAAATTCTGTGTTGCCGCTGGAACATATCCACAATCAGCATCGGTAGGAATCGAGTTGTTTTAAGGCCGGACCCGACATTCCTGCCCAAGGTCAACACCTTCTTCCATAGATCAACGGATATTGTGTTGCCAGATTTCTGTGCATGAGGTAACCATCCGCTGGAGTTACGCTGGCACAAGATAGACGTGCGTCGAGCCCTTAAAATCTATGTTCGTCGGACGTCCACTTTCCGTAGAACGGAGGCCTTATTCGTGTCTTTTGCAACATCTACGATGGGAGCTGAGGTGTCTCCTACGTCGATTAGTCGATGGGTGACGTCTTGTATTATTACAGCTTACACCTCACGATCTAGGACAGTTCCTGAGAACATTAAGGCTCACTCCACAAGGAGTGCGGCTACTTCTGCGGCGTGGTCCACCCAGGCACCTTTAGAGGACATCTGCCGAGCTGCGACTTGGGCCACTCCGAATACGTTCATAAAGCATTATAAACTTGACTCATTCGGGTCCTGGGAAGCGGCATTTGGCCGAAGAGTGCTGCAGCGGGTGTGTGATGCCCATACGCCCCTGGTCCAGCCTTCTCCCGCCCTGGTATCGTAATCTTGGGTATATCCCATGTTGGACTCTCCGCAGCAGTGCATTGGAGAAGGACCATTGAAACTTACCTGAACGGTCTTCTCGATGCACTGCGAGGAGAGTCCAAACCCAACCCGGCCGTTTGGCCCAGGGGCTCAGTGTTTGTTGAAGTTGACTTAATAAAGTTGTGTTAG
The DNA here is from genome assembly GCF_031021105.1 of Erythrolamprus reginae. Classification (NCBI taxonomy): domain Eukaryota; kingdom Metazoa; phylum Chordata; class Lepidosauria; order Squamata; family Dipsadidae; genus Erythrolamprus; species Erythrolamprus reginae. The sequence continues at coordinate 244,348,157 of NC_091950.1, forward strand.
TTGCACTACTCCTTCGTTTTTATTGACTGAGCTATAAGGGGGTGACTACAGGGCGGAGCTAATTAATATTATAATTTAACTCAGTCCCTAACCAATCAGGCTGAAGTATCACCCATGTTGGACTCTCCTCGCAGTGCATCGAGAAGACCGTTCAGATAAGTTTCAACGGTCCATCTATATTGTGTAGGTGTTTTGACCTGACCACCATGACCAATTATCATGATTATAGTGTGAGTCCAACAAAATCTGAAGGATTAAATATTACCCATTTGTAATTTACTGCTCATATAAATTGCTGGACAGATTGTGAGTTTAGTTGCATGGCAGGGGAGCTGTCCTAGCTTTTCCTTTTGTGACTGCTACTTTGTCCTGGGTGCTGCTCGGAGAATCCAAGCATGGGTTAACCTCTGTCTGATTGTCCAGGGACTGAGTTGAGAGTTCTGGCCACACCTCCTCTGCTCTTCTGAGTACGAGTTTCTACTGAGTTCAGCCTAGAGAGACGTGAAAATTCTTTCTTGATTCAGACCTTAGGAAAAAGACAGTCCTTTTTCATTAGCACAGTTTGCAGTTCTGCAAGGTTTCCTTCTTTGGAGCGGGTGAGTGCAAGGAGGCTTCCTTGCCACCCAGTGGCTTCCTAGCGAACTGCTATTGGTTTGTGTGCTGGTTTCCACAATCTGCTGGCATGAACTGCCAACACCTATTCCAAATCAAGCAGAGGCAGCCTAGAGTCCCTGTCTAAATCATGGATCATACTCCAAAGACTGCACCAGTCAGCTAGGTGCCGGGACAGTTCACCCCCCCCCCCATTTGGGCGCCATTTCGGTTTCAGCCACAGACCCCGGCAGTTAGATTGGCATCAGGACAATTTGCTCTCCAATTGGGTGCCATTTTGAATTCATTCCAATACCATGTGTGCCGCTACCTCTGACGTGCCGCCAATGAGTGTGCTGTTTCCCCCTGGTTCGCCGGCACAATCACCACCACCTGGATTTTCATACATTTCAGGAAGCTCCAGAGCCCAGAGTTTTCGCACCTAACCACAGGAGAAGCGCAGTGGGTGAGTGAACGGGCCTTCAGTCCTCCATTGAAGCTTGCTTCTCACAATAAACCTTCTCCCCTCCCCCACTATTCCCAAGATGGCAATAGTGGTTAACCCTTAATCCTTGTCAACAGAGGCCTTTAGAGAAATTAACTTGATTCACATTATCAAAATCACCAACAGAACCAAGGCAAGCAAATCAGAAGTGGGAGAGGCCTCTCCCAGACACTGTGGCACTGTAAAATCTCCTGATTCTAAAAAAACAAAAGGAAGATAAAGGGGTTCCTAGACAGATCAGGTCCTAGAAGGACCCCCCCTAGAAAGGCATCCTTTCCACTCAAAGGTGTCAAAAAACCTTAGGAAAGCAGTTTTTGAAAGCAAGGAAGCAGGCTGAGGCCAAAAAACCTCCCCTCTAGAGGAGGAACTTTCTGCACAGCCTAACTATTCTGTCAGCTATTGAAACTAATCAGGATTGGTTACTTAACAATGCCAATGCCAGAATATTCTGGTTTTGCTGTGCAGAGAGGCAGATATGTTGGGAGACATGGGGTAGGCCTCTCTCAGGGAACAAGAGCTCGCTGCTTGAAAGCAATCCCTTGTTCCTGCTCCATGAACTCAGCCAGGGGTACTGGTGACAAGCGAAACCTGGGCTTAATTGCTACTCAATGCCAGATCAGTTGTAAATAAAGCTCCCCTCATCGAGGACTTACTCCTGGATGAAGAGGCCAACCTGGCCAAGAGGGAGGAGTTCCTCTCTCTGAAATGTGCCCACCTGGGTTTCAGATATAGCATCAGACACGACCCCAGGGAAGGTTGGGAGGAGTGGCTTTTATAGCCAAGAAGACCTTCAACCTACGCAGGCTTGCTACTCCTGAGATTGCGGGTTGTGAGTCGCTCTTTGTGAAGTTGGATCTAGGAGTTCAGGTGGGCTTGTTGTTCACATACCTGATTCCCAGCTGCATGTCAACAGCCCTGCCTGCGCTACTAGAGGAGGTAGCTGGGTTGGCGGTGGAATTCCCCAGACTCATTGTCTTGGAGGACTTAAACCTACCATCACTTGTCGAGTCCTCTGGGTTGGCGCAGGAGTTCATGACAATCATGGATCTGACCCAAGTAATTCAGGGTCCAACTCACAAGGGAGGACACACTCCCAACATGTTATTCCTTTCAGAGCAGTTGAGTAATGATCTGAAATTAAGGGTCATGGTCAGATCATTTTCTGCTACGGCTTGGCTTTAAGGCTCCAATCCTCCCCCACAGGGAGGCGGAACAGATTAGGATGTTCCGCCCCAGATGCCTGATGGACCCAGGGGGCTTTCAGAAGGCACTTAGGGTCTTACCAGACTCACTTGTACCCAGTTCGGCAGAGTCCTTTCCTGCGGCCTGGAATACAGCGGAGGCGGAGGCTCTAGACCGAATTGCGCCTTTCTCTGTAGTAGTAGACCCTGGAGATCTCCTTGGTTCACTGAGGAACTCTGGAGGATGAAACGCCAGAAGAGATATCTAGAGAAGTGTTGGAGGAGAAGTAAATCCGAATCTGACCGAACACTTGTAAAAGCTCATATGGAGATTTACAAAGTGGCACTCAGGGCGACAAGATGCATGTGTAATGTCACGCTGATTGCATCTGTGAAATCTCAGCTGCCCTGTTTGGGGTGACTCACTCCCCCCTTAATCAGGGGATAGTTGATGAACCCTTGCAGGGTAGTGCTGAGAATTTTAATTATTCCGCAGATAAAATCGCTCAGATCCGGACAGACCTTGACTCCAATTGGAATGCAGTGTCGGCTGACAATGAGTCAGTTGAGATGATGGGGGCCCTCCTAGTCCATCTGCATGGAAGGAGTTTGGCCTGGTAACACCTGATGAAGTGGACAAGGCCATGGGAGCTGTGAGTTCCACCACCGGTTTATTGGATCTGTGTCCCTCCTGGCTGGTTTCAGCCAGCACGGAGGTAACACAGAGCTGGGTCCAGGAGATTACCAACGCTTTGTTGGGGAGGGGTCCTTTCTGGCTCCCTACAAGGAGGCACTTTTGCCCCCCCCCTCAAGAAGCCTTCCCTAGACCCAGCTGTATTTAACAACCATCGTCCTGTCTCCAATCTTCCCTTTATAGGGAAGGTTATTGAGAAGGTAGTGTTGCTCAAACTCCAACTGTCCTTGGATGAAGCCGATTATTTGGGCCCTCGTCAGGATTCAGGCCCGGTTACAGCATGGAATCTGTTTTGGTCACGCTGATGGATGATCTCTGGTGGACCTGGGATAGGGGTTCATCCTCTATCCTGATGCTCCTTGACGTCTCAGCGGCTTTCAATACCATTGACCTGTTAGGAGAGTTTTGCGCACATGCGGAAGGTAAACCCACGAAGTAGCCACAGTTAACCACTATACTTAATTGAAGTCTTCAATTAAAAACACTGCAGCAGGCTTTCTTGTAAAAATATATTTTACTTTTTCTCTTATCAAAATGCTTCTCTAAACTATCACTTTTACATTTGACCACTATAATAAACTATGCACAATACTATTATATAACACTTATTACATCCACAACTGCAACCACTAACTACAAACCACCCAGCACAAAACCACTCCGTAACAAACCACTCTGTAACAAACCACTCTCTATAACAAACCACACCCATGCAATGGTATTCCTCCTTATATAGGTTACAGCCAACCAGGTTGCAGCACAATTAGCAAATCCATGATTACATGCTGATTATGGGTTATATCAGCCTTCTCTATGATTACAAACTATTTACTTGCATTGTAATATTACCTCCAGAAATAAACTTATTTCTGACATGATCATGGTATCCTTCTACGCCGACTGGAGGGATTGGGAGTGGGAGGGCAGTGTCTTAAGGTGATTCTCCTCCTACCCCTCTGGTCGGTCGCAGTCAGTGTTGATGGGGGGGTCAGAAGTCGACTCCTAGGTACCTCCCTTGTGGGGTTCCTCAGGGGTCGGTCCTCTCCCCCCACTGTGTAATATCTACATTAAACCGCTGGGTGAGATCATCTAAGGGCACAGGGTGAGTTGTCATCAGTATGCTGATGATACTCAGCTATACATCTCCACCTCATGTCCACTCAGTGAAGCAGTGGAAGTAATGTGCCAGTGTCTGGAGGCTGTTAGAGTCTGTATGGGTGCTAACAAGCTCAAACTCAGTCCCAACAAGTCGGAGTGGCTGTGGATTCTGCCTCCCAAGGACACCTCCATCTGTCTGCCCATTAACCTGGGGGGGTGACGACTTTTGACTCCCTCAGAGAGGGTCTGCAACTTGGGCGGCCTCCTCAACTCACAGCTGACATTGGACCATCATCTGTCACCTGTGGCGAGGGGCGGGGGGTTGCCCAGGTTCTCCTTTGCAGCCATACCTGGGGGTTGCAACCATACCTGGACAGGGAGTCTCTACTCTCAGCCACTCATGCCCTTATTACCTTGAGGTTCAACTACTGCAATGCTCTCTACATGGGGCTACCTCTGAAAAGCATTCGGAAACTACAAATTGTGCAGAATGCAGCCACGCAAGCAGTCATGGGCTTCCCAAGGTATGCCCATGTTTTTTCACATTACTCGGACCTCATTGGCTGCCAATTGGTTTTCGGATGCAATTCAAAGTGTTGGTTATGACCTATAAAGCCCTACATGGTTTTGGACCAGACCTGAATCTCATAGAGAATCTATAGGGCATTGCCAAGAGAAAAATGAGAGACATGACACAGAACAATGCAGAAGAGCTGAAGGCCGCTATTGAAGCATCCTGGTCTTCCATAACACCTCAGCATTGCCACAGGCAATGTGTGTCCATGCCACTCTGCTTTGAGGCAGTAATTGCTGCAAAAGAGGTCCAAACGAAGTACTGAGTACGTATGCATGCTTATACTTTTCAGAGGTCCAATATTGTTTTAAGTACCATCTTTTTTTTAATTGCACGTAATAATCTAATTTTCTGAGATGGAAGATTTGGAGTTTTCACGAGCTGTACCCCATAATCATCACAATTATGACAAATTACAGCTTGATCTGTCTTGCCTTGCATGTTATGAGTATCTCTCATATGAAGTTTCACCTTTAAGTTACATTACTGAAATAAATGAACGCTTGCATGATGTTCTAATTTTTTGAGTTTCACCTGTATAAAAGTAAAGAAATAGAAAAATAAAATGTGAACCATCACGTTTTTCCTCATTTCTTCCATGCTGTTTATCTTCTTTTTGAACTTGGTTGGAAACAGTTTGCTTCCCCTGTATTATCCGGTGACACCCCCCCACAAAATGTAATAATGGTGTCGGTTACAATGTCCTTTTTGCCAGCAAAGCTTGAATAAAGTTCAGAAAGTGGTAAGATCTAAAATATTTATGCTGGGCCTCTGGGTAATAACTTTCCTGTAATTTTGTGAAGATTCGCTATTCCCAAATCTTAATTCATTATTATAGCCCTTGCAAAACACAAAACCAATGCTTTCTGGTATTTTTGTATTTGCACAGTGTGAAGGATTCATTGTTCTAGTTTAATTTGTTTCATGTGGTGTTTTTGAGTACATTCCATACAGAGCAGTTATTGAATTTCTCTGACTGTCATTATATACCCGAACAACCTTTAGGAACTCTCATTCTCCATCTACAGTTTTATAATATGCTTCATATTTTAAGGATTGACATAATTAGCTGCTGCTTTTTTAGCTAACCATATCTGGGGCCAAAGGATTATATTAACATTACAGTAGTGGAACTTTAATCTGTGTAATGGTTATAACATACTTCCTCAACATAAAATTAAATTCAAACTCGAAGTTCAATTTCTGTCTTCTACACTCTTTGAATACCATTAGAAAAGCAAGATATGCTTTGCAGTGAGGAAACAATATAAACAGGGTGTTCTCATTTCTGTGTTGCTAAAACATTATGGCATTTCAGATATTAATTTGGGAATAATATAGTTAGCTGCTGCTTGCTCCTCATCACACTGTTTTATTAGGAGAGATGCAATTTGAATGGAAGCCATAATTGAACATTATCTTGATTTCAGCCAGTGCTTAAATATTATGCTAACATTAGAAATTAACAGTTAGATTTTTTTTTCAGGCTACAGTTCCTATAAAGCAAATCAGTATGGTTGTGGATTATTGAGGTCATAATCTGAAACATCTGAAGGGCACCAGATTTCCAATCTCAGATGAAGCCATAAACCATAAGTGTTCAGTATGGATTATAAACAACACATTGGGCCATAGGCAATGTTCCCTCTTTTACATGTGCTTTGTTCCGAATGCTGGCAAATACTGTGAAAATTTAACTATCAGCAACAATATATAACCAATGGAGATATCTGTTCTGATAAGCTTGTATTAGGTTCCATTGGGTACCGTATTGGAAGATCCTGCTATAAACCAAGTCATCCTATGCTACATGGTGACTCTAGATGTGGTGTCTGGGACAAAAAAACTCTTATTGTATCTACTTGTCTTTTTTCTCAACCTGACTTACACATTTTGGAAATCTCAAACAAAAGAGAATCTCAATTGAAGCATCTAGGTATATTTAATATACTTGATATATTTAAGATAAATGGTCAGCTGCAATGACCCTCTCCAGCCAAACTAAATATGGTTGATTTAGGCTGTCCTAGATCTGTAGCCTCAATTTCCTTCATAACTGAGACTCCAGAATTCGAATACAAAGAGAAGAGAATCAAATGCATTTCTCTCAGTTCTATTCCCAGCAGAAGACATATTCCCATAAAATTCAACAACTACTTTGAACCGGGGGGGGGGGGGGGACATGACAAAAACGAGAAAGGGAAATTACTGCCAAGCCCTTTTTTGTTAAAAGCCAGAAATGCCAATACAATTTGGCCAACCAGCTTTTGCTTTCTTCAAAATAGACAAAGTGGAATTTGTATGGATGTTCTCTGGTTTTATGATTTATTATTATTATTATTATTATTATTATTATTATTATTATTATTATTATTATTAATTGGATTTGTATGCCGCCCCTCTCCGCAGACTATTTCCAAATTGACTCTCGGTATTATCCACGGTGGCACAATGGTTAAAATGCAGTACTGCAGGCTACTTCTGCTGATAACTGGCTGCCAGCAGTTTGGCAGTTCGGGTCTCACCAGCTCATCGTTGACTCAGCCTTCCATCCTTCCAAGGTTGGCAAAATGAGGACCCACATTGTTGGGGTCAATATGCTGACTCTAAACCACTTATGGCTGTAAAGCACTGTGAAGTGGTATATATAAGTGCTATTGTTGCTATTATCTAAACTTTATTTGAAGGCTTTTATTTTTGTGTTTTATGACTAGTGATGGGCGAACCCAACGAAATTCAGGTTCGGCGAATTTGGGCGGACTTTACAAAAAATTCGGGTGATGTCACAGAACCCGAACCGAACCCCGAACACTCCACGACGTCGAAATTGTGGGATTTCCCAGCTCCTTTTGCTGAAAAGACCCCCTTTTACTAGCTTAAAAGAGAGCCCAGAAACGCAGCTAATTCTATAGCGCAATTGTTAGCTCTCTTGACTTTGAATCTGCTGATTGGGGTTCGAATCCCGGTGGAACCACCTTTTTTTTATTTTTTAAATTTTATTTTTTTATTTATTAGTATTATTAGTATCATCATCATCATCATGCCTCTTTATATAATAAAAGGGGTTTGGGTCCTTTTAATCCCTTCTTAGTGGGAAAAAAGAAAGCATTTAAAAGACCCTCCAGCTCTTGGGGGGCAAAAGGGAACCTTCCTGATGTGCCCATGGAAATAATTAATAAATAATGATGATGATAATAAATAAATAAATAAATTTTTTTTAAAAAAAAAGGTGGTTCCACCGGGATTTGAACCCCGGTCGGCAGATTCAAATCAAGAGAGCTAACAATTATCCTATAGAACTAGCTACGTTTCTGGGCTCTCTTTTAAGCTAGTAAAGGGAGGTCCTTTCAGTCCTTTCCTTAATATTGATAAGCAAAGCTTATTGGGGCACTTTTCTCAGGCAAATGGGTTTGTGGTGGCTATTGTTTGCAAAATTGAAATTGGAGATGCACAGGTTTCTCTATGATGGGATCATATAACTGCTGCTGCTGCTGCAAAAAAAATGTAAATACTGTATACCATGCAGTAAAATATATCCCCTACGAGCCTGGTTAGATTTTTTTTAAAAATTAAAATTTCATTTTTTATTTCAAATTGAAAGAATAGCCTGAAATAGGAAAGCAGGAGGGCTTTTTAAATATATATTTTTTTAAAAAAGTGGTTCCACCGGGATTTGAACCCCGATCGGCAGATTCAAAGTCAAGAGAGCTAACAATTGCGCTATAGAATTAGCTACGTTTCTGGGCGCTCTTTTAAGCTAGTAAAGGGAGGTCAGGAAGAAGTATACATGACATCAAAACTCCGCCCCCGGAATTCCATCGTGGGGTTTCCCAGTTCCTTTTGCTTGCAGCACGGCAAGCAAAAGGAGGTGGGGAATGCCACGATGGGATTCCCCACTCTCCTCCCACGCGGCGACGAACCCCGAACTTCGGCACGTATTTAAAAAAAAAATCGGGGTTAGGTCCGGCATACTGAACATCGCAAAATTCTGTACGAACCCGAATTGTGCGAGTTCGGTTCGCCCAACACTATTTATGACCTTAATTGTGTCATCTAGATGCTGGACTAGAATTGGAAGATAGTGAGTTTTAGTTCTCCCTTTGACATGAAATCATATTGAAGTGGGTTATACTTCCCCATTGAGGATTATATCTGAGGTCGCTCTCTCCATGAGTTGCTATATTGAGAAGGGCCATATAAAAAAGATCAGGTAGGACAGCCCGCTTGGTTCCTTGTCACTTTATGGTGGCCATGCCAACCCTGATTTCACTCACAAAACCAGTGTTCCTTTGGCTCTTAGATTTCATGGTTTTTATGGGATTAAGATCAAATGTTTGTATTCCCTTTTTTCAGTACTTAGAATCAATATAGGAATTCTGTTGGGGATTACAGGAGTTGTAGTCCAAAATAGAATCTTCAGAACCATAAAATGTCCACCCCTGCTTCAATTGACTCATTATCTATAGGAAAAACAAACATGATAAAGTTCTATGCAATACCACATAATTTGTAGTTTATATGGTAATTTTCAACTATCCTAATTTTAGAAGCTTCACTTTCCCAGTTCATATTGTTTTACTATGTTAACCATTCAGCAGCTTAAAATGAGTTTGCCACCAGTGAAAACAAATCAGATTGTTGCTGTTTAATGAGCTTTTCAATTACCTTATTCAGTGGTTCGGATAAATAGGTTTAAGAGGTAATGATCCTGTTTAGCACTCAGGTTTAACTGTCAAATTGTAACAATGAAGGACATCTCTAGGGATAAGGATTGACACAGATCTTGATTGGATAATAGAAATCAAAGCTAAAGCATGATAAAAAGGAGTAGCAGGAGCCACAAGGATAACTGTGAATTAAAGTAGTGTTCTCTCGTTTGACATTTCTAGCAGTGTTTTAAACTCTGTTTTGAATTTTAAACTGGTAGAAAAAAATATAGCTTAACCCATTCTTACTCTTTCTTTGCTTTTTCCCTTAAAGTTGCATGTAGAGGTATATATAATCTTCCAGATGTTCCGTTGAACTATTCCTGATTAGCTGTCTTTTGACAGAAACAAAATTGTGTTGTGATCCTGAAGTCGTTTGACAGGCCAGTTAGGGGAAGTCCCAGTCTCTTCCTTCAGGCCAGCCTACCTCTCCAATTTTAGTAATGCTTTGCCTTGTGGGCCTGGCTGCCTGCTGCTGCTGCTGCTGCTGCTGCTACTGATATTCCACTGTGGCAATTCCTACTAGCCCGCAAGCTTTCCCTCTCTCCCCCAGATGTTGACAATGGGTTTGGCAGTATATCCCATTGCCCCACCTGCCTCCTGATTTTCCCAGTGTTTCCTTTGTTCTCTTGCCCTTCAGCTGTTGCTATTGATGTCCTGTTGATGCTCTTAGTTTTTCTTTCACTGTTAAACCCACACCCTGAAATCATTTTTGCCTCACACAACTGTCTTTCAATCCATATCTTGGGCAAAGCAACTTTCTTTATCTGGACCAGTTACACGTTTCCCTCTGCGTATGAAACCAACCCAGACCACTTGTTCTATGCATGTTTATTGTTGATTTGTTAATTAATCATTTTGCACATACAGTATCTATTACATATATTGTAAAGGATGGAATAGAACAGTGATGGCGAACCTATAGCACGAGCGCCACCGGTGGCACGCGGAGCCGTATCTGCTGGCACACAGCAGTTGCCCTAGCTCAACTCCAATGTGCATGTGTGTGCTGGTCAGCTGATTTTTGGCTCGCACAAAGGCTCTGGGAGGGTGTTTTTGGCTTCCAGAGAGGCTCTTGGAGAATAGGGAAGGGCATTTTTACCCTCTCCCAGCTCCACAGAAGCCTTTGGAGCCTGGGGAGAGTGAAATATGAGCCTACCGGGCCCACCAGAAGTTGGGAAACAGGCCGTTTCCGGACTCCAGAGGACCTCTAGGAGGCGTGGGAAGCTGTTTTCACCCTCCTCAGTCATTGAAGTATGAGTTTGGGCATGCGCGATACCGCTCGCCCAGGTTCTTTTGGCACCCAAGGAAAAAAAGGTTCGACATCAGTGGACTAGAGAATAAGAATTAGGAGTAGAAACTAAAGTACTATTGGTCTGGAACTTCAGTCTTTAAAGTAGAAGTAGAAATGAACAACTAAATATTTTAAAATGCATAGCATGTTATTGAAATACCACTCTTTATTTTTCTTTCAGGTTTATGCTCGAATGTCCGAAGTCTTAGGAGTAACTGATGACAATCAAGTTTTGGAAACATTTATGTCAAAAATGTGAGTTTATATCTGAGTTATTATATACAATTATTTTTGTTGCCAGAGTTTAAATATTACATTTAATACATGTCAATGTTAAATATTAATCTTTAAAATTTCAATTTCAGATTACATGTGTATGTAATCCACATTATCTCCCAGTCTGTTTGTCACTAACACTGGTTAACAGTGTTCTGTTACTTCATTTGATTGAAATTTGAAAATTAGCTATTTTTCATATTTTCCTTTTAAATATAATTTTAAATTTTATGTTAAATTTTCCTTTAAATATATTGCAAAAGTAGAAAAAATATTATTTTACTTCCAATTTAGTAATTACATTAATTAAAACTATTTCTGATAAACGTGACATTAAAAGAGAAGTGGAGAAGCAAAATTTTAAAAAGTATAGCAACTTCCAAGATTATTGTGTATGCAATTGCCTGCACCTAGCCTGCTGAAGACTTTATTTTATGTATAGTTTACACACACACACACACACACACACACACACACACACACACAAACTCACACACTAACATTTTGCTAGAATATATATTTGTAAATATTTTTCTTTTTTAATATTTTAGTGTTACAAACCTTAAATATTGGGGGACATGTGAGCCTGTGATTTCAAGAACACTTCAGTTTTTAAATGATCTTTCTGTTGGATATCCTTTTAATTGTGTATTATACATGATATTTGAAGCTAAACAGTTATAAAGGGAAATTGAAGTTGAATTGAAATTTTAAACACTCTTTATGTACAGAGATGTTTAAAATTAGTCACTTGGTCAGCCTTTTTGATGCATAAAACAGGTTTAAAATATTGTCTTTCTTGTATTAAAAATTGACTTTTTAATGAGCTATCAAACTAATTTCCTGCTGTAATAGGTAAAGTCTGACAACTAAGTATTAGACAATAGTTAATAACCCACAGTGGCTGGATGTAAACAGCATGTAAGGCAAAACCAATAAAATGCTTTGTGTTTATCACAGAGGTGAGTAACCTGTAACCCTCCAGATATTGCTGAGCTTCAATTCCCAGCAGTTCCATTCAATATTACCAGTAGTGAAGGATGCTGGGAGCAGTAGTTCAGAATTATATGAGAACCCATCGGTCGGTCAACTTTAGTATGCGGTGTGAATTAAGCTAGTCTCTCATTTATCATTCATTCATTCATTCATTCATTCATTCATTCATTCATTCATTTCTTTAATTGTATTATGGCTGCCCACTCAAGCAGTTTACAAAATCTAATACTAAGTTAAAAGAATTTAAAAACATAGACAAAATAAAACAAAACACCCTTAGCTAAAAACACTCATGAAAATACAGTGCCACAGCTCTCTTTCTCAATACATTAACCCCAAGCTTGGGACCAAAGCTAGATTTTAGGGACTTTTCAAAGACCCAGGAGACTGGGCACCATTTGTATCTTTGGGGAGATGTGTTCTAAAGGGTGAGAGAGCTGGAACAGAGAATGTCATACTTCTTTAGTCCTACAAGATGGCAACAGTGAGGCTGGTGTTCTAAGAGGCAGTACTGTACTTCTTGTATTCCTGTAATGCGATCCTCTTAATATTCCATCCTGAATGAAATCCATTGAGTGAATACACTCAATGCTGAAATTCACTAGGACTTTATGAAGTGAACATTCCCTGGAAATTCAGTTTCACCAGAGCCACTGATGTAACCATTTCCTTGGCATAATTTGTGGGACTGTGGTCCTGATTCATGATCCATCCACTAAGAAATGGGATTTTATTCACATGGAATGTGAACTTAACTATTAAATAAGATCACTTCAGAATCTATAAATAGTCTAGTTCCTCAAGAACTACAATAAAAGCACACCCTTTCTCTGAACTGTTAAGCTCAGAGCCATCTCAGAAAAGCTCTCCTACCACGGTTGTGCAAACTTGAAAGTTCCTAGAAAGCAGGAAAAAAGAAACGCTTCCTGGTCTATCATTCTGTTCCCAGAACAACAGACAATATTCATTATTCCAAGGCTTCCTGATGTCATTCTTTCTCTACTAAAAGATATGACTTTCTTTGAATATCCTCTGCTGTTAATATGGTAACTGCTTCACTCTGAAGCATTTCATCTTGATAAACTTTTCATCCTGAAGCATTTCATCTTGATAAACTTTTCATTCTGAAGCATTTCATCTTGATAAACTTTTCTGCCTTACCCGATTATTTCCACAGATCTCAGGATTCAAGAAACTGAACCCAGGTTTAGTGTTAGCACTGTAGAATGGAATTCAAAGCATTCTCATTCACAAAGCTTTTAATATTTTTTATCTGACCAGTTCTTTTTTAATTATTGAGATAACATTTCATTCCATGCTTCTTAGTAGACAGTAGTGGTCTTTCAGCTGCTGTTGTTTCAGTTTAGTATTTTGTTCCCTTTGCTGCAAAATGCAATCTTCATTACAGTATAATTTAAATTATTTTGTTTGTTTGTTTGCTTGCCATTTTACTATGTCCTTTAGAAGAGTGATTTTTCTTTCTTTCAGGGAATGGTGAACATCCACATTTAGTTTACAGGGGGCCAGGACAGTTTTTAAACTTTTATGTATTTAATAAGGTCATTTTACACTACAAATCAGTTTAAATGTTAGTTTCTGGAGCTAATTCAGGCTTTCAGAATCCATACTTCACTTGAGGGCCTACGTTATCATGTGCAAGCCATAAAGGGGGATTATTTTTAACATCTGTACTACTTGGGTAGGATACTTAGATAACTTCAGTTGGGTTTGTTGTTGATGTACCTGTCTCCCAACTGCGTTACAACAGCCCTGCCTGTGCTGCTAGAGGCAGTAGCTGGGTTGGCGGTGGAGTTTACCAGGCTTATGGTGCTGGGGGACGTCAACTTACCATCGCTCGGCGAATCCTCGGACACAGCTCAGGAGTTCATGGCTTAGATGACAACCATGGGCCTGTCCCGAATAGCTCAGGGTCTGACTCATAGGGGACACACACACTTGACTTAGTGTTCCTCTCGGGGCAGTGGAGATATGATCTAGAATTAAGGTGTATAGATGTTTCTCCCTTGTCATGGTCAGATCATTTCCTGCTGAGGTTAGACTTTAAGGCATCACTCCCCCATTGCAGGGAGGTGCAGCCGATTAAGTGGTTCTGCCCCAGACGCCTAATGATTAACTTAACAAGCAACTGCAATGATCTACATAACAACTGAGACAAAAAGGTCATAAAATGGAACAAAATTCACTTTTAAAATGTCTCACTTAAGAACAAAAATTTTGGTATCGATTGTGGTCGTAAGTTGAGGACTACCGGGAATGCATAGCACAAAATCATATAGCACTAACAGTATGATAGCTAAAACATGGCCTTATATAAATGTATAGGGATGATGGGTGGAAGGCAAGAAGCAGATCTAACAGGACACAAGCACAAGGTCAGATTCGAGCCTGGTTTTGTAGTGATACAGATGATGAAGTGGAGCTCCTTCTCTGTCCTTATTGCATTTGCCACGGTTCTTTACTAGAGAAAGAGGGAATGAAAAACCTAGTGAGCATAAATTGTGACCATCTGTTATTCATTCCAGGTTGGAAGTTGAGCAGAGAGGATATTGTAACTTTGGAGGTCTAGAGTCTGGATGCAAAGAAACAGGCTCAGATTTGTTAATCCAGAAGCCTGCTGGCTTTTAAGACAATACTAGTTTTGATTCTTCATGAGAGGTAGCACTTCCTCAAAAGAGTACATTCACATAATTTTGGTGGACATCTGGGACTTGAGGCTTGTTGTGGAAGAGCAGGTAACGGCTGTGAGCAAAATATTCTTTGATAAGCTTTGGCTGGTATGTCTGTTGTGCCCTTGATATCTATTAGATTTCTTTATGGCATATGTCAGAAAGGGCAGCATTCTCTATGGAGAACTCATACCTCCAGACCTAGAACGTGTGGCCTTCCACAACACAAATGTCCATATACAGATCCCTTAACTCCTTCAGTTTTCAATATTTTCCCCATTGATAGTAAGTGTAGCACATTTGTACAGCCCTAACTCCATGGCAATATCTTGGCCATATATAAAAAGTATTAAGCAGCAATTCCATTTCAGATGCTGTTTTTCTGTAGTGCTTCCAATGCGCGTTGTAAAGGAAGTGAGATAGCTTGGCAGAGGTTTTTAATGTTTCATAACCATGGCCTGACTTGTTTGTTCAAGTATTTTTGACAGAGGAATTAATGCAGTAACAAATGGTTGTGAGTCTCCTTGAAATATTCCCATCTTAATGTTAAATCTCTTCCAGTCTGTCACAACTGGCCAACAGCCATGTCTTCTTTTGTGCCATTGATCTTTGCACAAAGCTTTCGACCGGCTCCTCTGATTTCTAGGCACTTGATCATCCAGTCATGTGGCAGGGACTCAAATGCCTTCAGTTGTTCCATATAAAGGAGGTGCGATAGCCTGGCAGATGTTTTGGATGTTTCCTAGACACAGCTTGACTTGTTTGGTATCTATGCTACATTCAACTTGACTTCCTTCTCTTGCAGTTTTACAGAATAATCTTGTCAGTTAAGAACTGGCCTATTGTTCCTCTGCTGTTTAGGGGGTTTTCTTTTTGCTCAGGTAGAAAGAACTTCTTTTCAATTAGAGAGTATCCAACCTTTTGGCTTGCCTAGGACACATTGAATGAAGAGAAATTGTCTTGGGCCTCATATAAAATAATATAGCTAATGTACTGTGTATAAATCACATAATTAATGTATGGGGCATTACTAGTGCATGGCCTCATGCGGCCCATAGGCCATTGGCTGGACCATCCCTGAACTAGCTTTTGTTAAGTGGCCTATAGTTGCCTAGGGTTGACCTTTTGTTGGATCTTTCATTGACAAGTAAGTTTTGCCAGATATTAACCATTCTTCTTTAGCACCTTGCAATATGTTGTTATATTATTTTTACTTTTAAGATTATTCATTGCTATAGTATTTTTGTTCTTTCTTTCATAACCCTTTTAGTTGACAGATAATTTTATTCAGTTATTTAATTTAATAAGCAGTATAAAAAGTTCTTAGGTTCTATACAGAATCAGATTAGCTTTGCAAATTATTTCTTTAATTGGCTGCGTGAAATGAACATTATTTTGAATAAATAAAATGTTGCCAACTAATAAATCACCCAAAATTACATATTTTTATCTTCTGCCTGTTTTAAATGGATGCAGCACAGTACACCTAACCTAACCTAACTGTTGTTTCATTTTATTCTTGTGTGTTAGTATTAGTTAAGTTTAAAATTGTATTTCTTGGCAAATGAGAAAAGAATTCAGAAGTATTAAGACACCCACTTTTGTGCTAGAATTTAATATGCAACTTTTTATTGGAAAATAATCGTCCTTGTCTGGCAAAATCCACCATGCAATATTTCTGTTAGTAGACATAATGTAATAAAGGCAGGGAGGGCTATTTATCACAACAAATTTTGAGGATTTCAGGATTCTTTTTATTATTTTAATATATTTCTTTGATATTAAATCAGAAAAATGATAAATTACACCTGTCGAGGTTGCTTTTCCTTTTTGCTGGAAAATGATGAACAACCCAATTTTGCTGGTCATTTTGGCTTTTACCAGTACATACTTTTTTCCTCTTAAAAATTTATTGGCTCAGCTTTTAAAGAAAAATACTAAAGTACTTTTTATTTCTTACATATGAAGTGTTTATAAATACTTCTGGTATTGCAAACTGTGACCTTTATAACATTGCATTAGTTTATCAGAACAACTCTGGCTGTAGTGCTCACTTAGCACAAGCATGCTTCATTCTGATGGGGATTATGCCAGTGGGGTAGGTTGAGGATTAAGCTCCCATTAGGTATCTAAAATTTTGTGAGAAGCACTGGAATTTTTTGGGACATCACATTTCATTGACTCATTTTCAAAAGAGTATATTAAATTGTGATTAATTTAAGAGGCTAAAAAATAATTAGTTTATTTTTAAATGCCTCTTCGTTGTTTAATTCATTCATATGTATATAATGTCCTTTCAGTAACAATTGCCATGTGTTTCTTGAAATTGCTGCTTTTATTATGCATAAGGATTATTTATTGCCATGGGGGGCATGTTACACTTTAAAAATAATTTTAGAAAGGATAAAAGAGAGGAAATTTTAAGCAACAAGAGGCAACAAATGATTTGTGTTGCTGTCTTCTTTTGTATTATTTTAACACTTTTTCCAAGCTTGCATATTTAGAGATATATTAGCCCAATTTGATTTTAAGGCTCGGTTATTTGAATTATAAATCATTACGTCCCTTCTAGCTTGATCAGTCATGGAATAGCTTTGAATTCATTTACATAATGGAATGTGTTAGTGTTTCTTTTATGTTGGTGTAGCAGTGCTGCTTTCATGTATTCTCTTTTGTTTGTAATAATTAACTTTATCATAATGTTTCCTGTAATTGGGCCTGTATAGTTGTGTGTGTGTGTGATGCTTTTGTTTGTTTTTGTTAAGTTACTGCATGCAAATGACTCATACAATTTGGGGTTTCTACTTCCTCCTGTTTACGTTGACTGAAACTTTTCTTTAGATTTGAGAAAGGTCGAGTTCTCAGCCTGAAATGTTTGGTTTGGGATGGTAATATTTGCATTAATAATTGAAAACATTTTAAATGAACATTTTAAAATCTTACTACAAAAAAGAAGGCAGCTTACTTAAAACTTGCATTATTGAGCAATGAACTACGTAGTGCTCTGAACGTGATTTCCCCAATCTAGTACCTGCCAGGAGGATTGAGACAGCATTCCCAGAATTCTCAGTTTTATTTGCAACCTATCTAGGAGCTTCCAACTCAAGAAGCTTGGTAATTATTTACATTGATGTAATAAAGATAAAAGTTATGGCCATTTTCCAATATTGATTTTAAGTGGCGTTGATAACTATCATGAGTTTATGATCATGAAATCTAACCAGTCCCCTTTGTCTAAATATGCTACACGCTTGTCACATGAATTATAACTGTTATGTAAATAGTATTAAAAGTAAAATTCCAAATTTAAGGACAGATAAACTGTATGAAGGTGAAACCACAAAGATGCGGATATATACTTGAGATAAAAGGAAATATAAATATATTTTCGCTTTAAATAATTTCCAGATTGCCAAGACACTCAAGTGTTATGAACCTACAAATTCCTCTGTTATTAATAAAAAGAAATTTCTCCCTTCTTGTGGACAAAAAAGCCATTACAAAAAAAGTGAGAAAGCTCTGTTCCAAGGAGAATAATACAGGAATAATTCAGTTGCTGAACTTCTTGTTACCTTCTCCATTTCATCTCAATGCTTTTTTAAAGGAAGATTCTAATAATCTTCATTCATAGAATCATAGGGCTGGAAGGGATCTTGGTCATCTTCTACTCCAACCTTCCCAAGACAAGAGTGCTGATTCCATCCCAAACAAATGGTTGTCCAATCTTCTGTTGAAAACCTCCAGCAATGGGGGACTCACAATTCTGGGAGGAAAGCTGTTCCATTGACTATTTGTTCTCACTGTTAGGACATTTCTCTAAAGTTCTAGATTGGATCTCCCTCTGACTAGCTTCCATCCATTGCCTCCTGCCTGCCTTCAGGTGCTTTGGAGAATAAATCAGTCCCCTCTTTCCTGTGACATTCCTTCAAGTATTGGAAGACAGCTATCATGTCACCCTTAAGGCTTCTCTAAATTAGACTGAAGTTATTAGTTCCCTTAGATCAGAGGTGTCAAACTCACAGGCCAGATGCTTCAAATGCTGACTCCACCCCCTCCTGGTTTAGTGAAAGGAGGAAAAGTCCCCATATGTCATGTGACAACAATGTGACGATGCGGGTTTGACACCCCTGCTCAAGATGTTCATGAAATGGTTTAGACTTCAGACCTCTTATCATCTTAGTTGCTCATCTCTGTCTTCTCTTTTGTTTTGGTATTGTGGTGACTAGAACTGGACACAATATTCCAACTGAACCCTTACTAGTGCAGCCTAGATAAGTACTATTGTGATCTTGATGGTATCTCTCCTGTTGATGCAGCCTAGGACTGCATTTGCTTTTTTGGCAACAGCAGCATACTGCTAGCTTATACTTAAGTTTTGGTACGCCAGGGTGTGTAGATCCCTTTCACAAGTCTGTACAGTACTATTACTGAGCCAAGAACTTGCCTATTTTGTATTTGTATTTGGTTTTTCCTGCATAAGCGAAAAACCTGATTTGTTCTCACTACTGAACTGTATCTTATTGGATAGGACCAGGGGTGGGCTACTGCCTGGACAGAGTGGAACACAGTGGGGTAGCAAAAATGGAGCTCCAACCCCGAGCACCCAGTTTGCACTGAAAGATGTTGAAAGAAAATGCAGGGCGTCCTGCATAAGCCACGTCCACATTGTGGTAGTAAAACTTTTGGTAGCCCTTCACTGCATAGGACCCAGTGTTCAAATCTGTCAAGATTCTTTTGAATCTTGAGTCTCTCTTCTAAAGTGTAAGCAGTCCCCGTCCCCCCAACAGCTTCTCTCATTTGCAAATTTGATAAGTGCTTGGATGAATTACATTGTCCAAAAATATATTGTCCAAAAATAACAATATTGAGTTTGATTCTTGGTGACTATAGGAAACCTCAAATAGTTTGTGTTTTTCAACAATCTAGAAATGGATTTGCCTTCTCCAGGATGAATATATATTTGCTTGTAAATCTGCAAAGGTCATGGAAGATTAACTATCCCATAGTTCCCAATGTTATACATTTCCCACGGATTTCCTTAAAAATACACAAGATTGTTTTTCACATATGTGCACTCATCTATATACAACTATAGATACAATACATATATCCATTTATGTTGTTAACTCTTGTTTACTGTTGTCTGTCAGTCAGAATTTTAAATTATGTGTGTGATATTAACAAATTAATTGGACTGTGTTATTTTCCTTAACAAGAAATACTTATATCCTTTTAAAAAAGCTTGTGAAAATAGATGCTGTGAAGTTCATGCTACAAAATCATACGGTAGGCCTTTTTGAGTTTGTTTGGGGTTTTTTTAATTTCTAATTTTAAATCACGAATAAATTTATTTTGTTATCTGTTTTTTACCACCAGAGTAAACACTTTCCATTCTTGGGTGTCAATGATAATTATGGTCTGACTGATCTTAGATGCAGAACAATTTTCTATACTGCTCTTACACGTCTCCTCATGGTAGATTTAGGTAAGAATGTGTTCATTTATTTATTTATTTATTTATTCAATTTTTATGCCGCCCTTCTCCTTTGACTCAGGGCGGCTTACAACATGTTAGCAATAGCACTTTTTAACAGAGCCAGCATATTGCCCCCACAATCCGGGTCCTCATTTTACCCACCTCGGAAGGATGGAAGGCTGAGTCAACCTTGAGCCGGTGATGAGATTTGAACCGCTGACCTTCAGATCGACAGTCACAGCTTCAGTGGCCTGCAGCACAGCACTCTACCTGCTGCGCCACCCCGGTTCATCTTTTTTTCTTCTCACGTTGCACACATTTCTTTACAAATTTTCTTAATAATTAACTCTTAGCATCAGTGCTATTTCTTTCAGCCAAAATAATGCATGCTAGATCATTTCGACAATATTATGTTGAAATCTAGTAACTTAAATTACATATAAAGAAAGCAAATTCTTTTAACTTGGTGATAAATATGAGCTTTAGCTACTGCTGTCCCATAGAAGTTATACATCTGGTGTGATTGCATGTGTTTAAAAAGTCTCTAAGATCAGTTCTAATTAAGAATATGCTGGCATATCAAACACAGGTTAATGGAAGTGTTTCATTAGAAACTAGAGCTAGAGTTAATAAACCAATAAGTGAGAAATTGCTGTATCATTGCAAAGGAAACTTGTTTAAAGCATTCTGCCCTGGATAGGGCTGTTCTCTTAGGTGGATTTTCAACATTTTGGCTTATTTTCTTTTGAGAGAGCCCATCAGAATTTTATTTTTGAATGTGTGACTGTTTTCCGAATGACAGTAAAAGTTATCCTATAAGCTAAGGAAAATGCAAAAAAAGTATTCCATTGATTTCTTAATTGCAATAAACATTTAATAAAATGACATTATTTAAAAAAAAAGAAAAAAGAAAGCAAATTTTAAGGTTTGGGGATGGAAATTCATAAAAGGTAAAGTATTAAGTTCTAAAGCAAGTATCGGAATTTCCAAATGCATCTTCTTGTTGCAGCTTATCTCAAAACACTTATCTCTTTATAACACACATGCAAATTCCAGAGGTGGGTTCCTACTGGTGCGGTAGTAGTGGTGCCGATTGCACAACTTGCGCATGGCAGCTCTGGTACTTTTTTTGCTGGTCTGTGCACGGCACCATCTTTCTTTGCTAATTTTGGGGGTATTTTTTGCTCTCTGAGCATGCGCAGAAAGAAAACCATCCCTCTGCACATGCAGGGAAACAAAAACGCATGAGGAGACAGGTGAGAGGAACCCACCCCTGGTACATTCTCTGCGTATGTTATTCAGAACTCTCTAAAGCTACATTTTGTACTTGTCACTCCATTTTCATCGCTATTTTTTTAAAATTAACATTTTAGATAAACTCAATATCACCACAAATCTTTATAGATAAATTCTAGAATTTTGGAAAATAATATCACAGTTACATCTTTGACTTAAATTATTACGGAGAATTTAGTCCAGCATTCCAATTTAGTCCAATTAAATCTCTAATTAGAGTCTTTGAATCTCTTAAGTCTTTTTTCCCCCCAACTACCATAGCAGTTACACATTTGGAATCTTTCTCTTTAATCAGTGACTCCTTAATATATTTTAACTAGATTCATAGTGTTGTTCATTCATTTTTCATAAGTGAGCTAAAGATTATATGGCTGCATGTAAAAGCTGCATTTTTTAAGTAACCACAGTATGGAAATAAACATCTTCCTCTGTGGGGTACTCTGTGTATCTCATATAAATAAATAAATAGTAACAAATCTTATATTGGAAAAGCGACATGTAGTTAAGTCATGCCTTCATTAGTAAGCACTTCCCTAAATAGGAGAGTACTAGTAGTCGTCCCACTTGTGAATTATCTGGGAAAAAAGCATTAAGACTGTTCAGTTTAGAAGCTTGCAATGCACAATTGCCAAAAAAACCTTGTAGCCTATTTGCAAATGTAAGGTAAATACCTTAATACTTTGGGTTGGGTATTCTAAATAAAAATGTATTAATTGATTAAGAAGTGTGGCTGGGTTGAAGACGTGAAAAATGTTTTATCATTGTAACTGATCACTTCCAATTTTCCAATACCATGTCACTCAATGAAGGCAGTGAGAGGGCCGCACTTACCTTTCCCTACTGGATCAGTCTCAGTCGGGGCATGCGCAGAAGCAAAGAAAGGCTGAAAATTGCTGAAATCTCATGTGCAAGTGCCTTGCATGATTTCATTGTTTCCATGCATGTGCAGGAGTGTGTGGGGGCACAGCAGGGATGCACAGATGCGTATGCATCGCCGTTTCTGCTACCGGAACAGCAATCCCAGGTGTACGGGGGCAGCCCGCCTCTGAATGAAGGGTATATCTAGAACCATGATGGCAAACCTATAACACACCTGCCACAAGGGGCACACAGAGCCGTATCATTGGGCACGTGAGCTCAGGTCCGGTGTGCTTGTGTGCGCTGGCCAGCTGATTTTGGGGCCTTCTGGGCACTCTGGAGTCAGGAAACAGACTGTTACCAAACCTCTAGAGGGGGCGAAGAAGGCCGTTTTACCCTTCCCACGCTCCTAGAAAGGCTCTGAAGCCTGAGGAGAGCAAAAAAAGGAACTTCCAGTCCAACCGGAAGTCGGCAAACAAAATGTTTCTGGCCTCCGGAGGACCTCTGGGAGGGCTGTTTTTGCTTTCCCCCCGGGTCCTACGAAAGCTCTGAGACAAAAAATGGGCATGCCTTCTTGTGCCAAGAGCAGGAGGGGGGTCACACATGCATGCATGGGGAGGGCGCATGGAATTATAAGTGTGGGCATGCGTGGGCATCACACTCCCTGCGTTCCCCCCTTTTGGCATGCGAACCAAAAAAGTTTCGCCATCACTGATCTAGAATTTCTGAATCCATGTTAATTTTATCAGAAATGATGGCGCCACAACTATTGGATTGTTTGTATCAAGAACTGTTGATAGTGTAGCGAAGTTGTGTACATTTCTTTTGCCTGGAGGACTCTGTTTCTCAGTCTGTTGCCACCATCTTTCTGCTCAGTGGAATCCTGTCAAAAATAACCATAGTCAAGACTAATTATATACAGATAGTCTCCTGGTGATCGTGTCAGCCTTTGTTTGCTCCCTGCCATCTGTCAAAATTATACCTCTCACGGGATTCTTAGATCTGGATCTTTATGAGGGCAAATATGATCCCTCATTATTCAGTCTAACTGTGGAACATTCTTATATGGTTCTCCCTGCATTCAAGCCAAGGAGAGACTTATAACTGCAAAATAAAAACAAAGCTGTAGTGAGCAGAACCTATTGTTGAAAATGATGGGTACTTGAAATATTTGCAACCAAAATCAACTGACTACATCTACTGTTTCATATACTACTTGCTTTCTACTGTTGGGAAATATTGACTTCTCATCCTTAATGGTTTATCACCTTCTAATGGATGAGATATTGCATCCCATTTCCCACCTCCAGCAATTTAATTAAATGCTTCCTAAAATGTTTGAACCTTTAACAGCTATATTAAAGTTAGCAAAGTTATTCTACCAGTAGTAACACATTGAGTATCACTATGAATCTGGCTGTTTACCTTCATGTGACATCCATTATTAAGAGAGCAGATCCATTATGGCTTGGAGGTTTGACTAAACTTCTGGACATATCATTTGTTTTAATCTATGCAATGAGTACCCAAGCCTGACTGTTCCTTTCACAAAACTTTTTGGATACTTCTACCACTATGTATATGTGAATTACAAAGACTGTGAATAGGAGGATCAAAGTACAGTGGTACCTCTACTTAAGAACTTAATTCGTTCCGTGACCAGGTTCTTAAGTAGAAACGTTCTTAAGAAGAAGCAATTTTTCCCATAGGAATCAATGTAAAAGCAAATAAGGTGTGCAAACCCATTAGGAAAGAAATAAAAGCTTGGAATTTGGGTGGAAGGAGGAGGAGGAAGAAGAGGAGGAGGACAGTCGCTGCCAAAGGAAGAAGGTGAGGTGAGGTGAATCAAAAAAATCCAAAACTTTAAGGCTAAAAAAAAAAGAAAAAAAGAAGGACTCTGAGGCGGCGAGGAGGAGCATGAGCCTCCCATATACCCGGTGCGAGGCTGCCTCCCATACCTTGCCCCAGAGAGAGAAACACAGGTGGGCGAGAGGGCAGAACCTCCCGCTCCTTTGACCGAAAGGTGGCTGGTGCTGCTACTACCTGCTTCCTCTTCCTTCCCATGCTGAAGGGCTCCCCTCTCCTCTCACTTATTCGCTTTATAGCCAGCACTTTTCCTTCACTGTGGTGACTCCTCGGTTTGGCTGAAGCCGAGTTGATCTGGCTGGGGTGAAGCACCCCCTTTTGCCTTTCCACCTCGTGGCTCCGGGTGTATGGGAGGCAGCGCGAGGGAATCACCACAGCGAAATAGTTTATTCCCTCTCCAAGCGCCCAGAGAAAGGAAAATGCTCCATTCGCTTGGGGCTGCCAAAGCCTCCTTGTTGCCACCAAAAGGCTCCTCTGGCAACCCAGAAATGCCTGAGATGGCCAGGATTAAAGGGGGAATGGCAGGAAACTGGCTGGGCTTTTGTGCTGCTCTCAAATTTCCTGGGAAATTTTTCTGTGCTCGGGTTTTTAAGTAGAAAATAGTTCTTAAGTAGAGGCAAAAAAATCTTGAACACCTGGTTCTTATCTAGAAAAGTTCTTAAGTAGAAGTGCCATTGTATATATTTGTGACTGATTCCTGAATCACTAAATTCAAGTATGGCATACACTGCAATACTATCTGGATCCAAATATGTACAGAGAGATAAGAGTAGAACCTCTGAATGTTAACATTATGTTCCTGCTTCTTGCTTTTGGGGGTAGCAGCTTGGTCATTTATACTGTCATCACCTTTTCTGCAAGTTGACTCATTTGTATCTATCCCTTAATTCTAATGTGTGATTGAGATAAAGAATTTATAGCCTTTGATACCTTATTGGCAATGAAATGATCAGAATGCAAATATTGAAAAAATCTATTTGCCATTTCCATAAAGCTCCAAAAATATGACACACTTTATGTCATATTCTTCTTAATATGACTTAGATCATCATACAGCAATATCTGTTAGGAATTTATTTGTTTATTTGTTCCTTACATTTTGGAACTGCTCATCTCTCTTGTAGAAGGACTATGGCAGTGTACAATAAAATATTAAACATAAAAGCATTATATAAAGTTAATTTTTTTTAAAAAAAAGATGTAAGAATGATTTAAAAAATCAATTAAAAGGTGAAGGGAGGGTTTTCAAGGCACTAATCTCCACACCATTGCTGTGTGCTCCTTTGACTTCCCCATGTGAGGTCGCAAAGCCATGTTTTTGCTCTTTTCCAGGAGGCCAGGCAAGTGGGGACCCTTCTTATTTCATTATTTGGGGGGGGGGATATTCCACAAGGTGGGGGCAATGGCAGAGATGGCTCTTCTTCTGAATCCGGCCATTTGCAACTCTTTAACTGACAAATTTCACAGCGTACCTTTCTTGTTTGACACAAACGTGTGTCTATTAATTCTTTGGGGCAATGTTTGTCCTACATAGAATCTGTGTGGATTCGATAAAAGGTTGCACAGGCAATATTGGGCATCCAAATTTGTATCACCTTTGCCCCATGAGATGCATTTGGATTCGATTTGCTTCCAGGCTCATTTTAGGTTTTTGCTTCTGGGTTCATTTCATTTTAGGTTCTTGGCCCTAAAGCCCTCCATGGTATTGGGCCAGACTAACTATGGAACATCTTCCTTCCATTATGTCAGCCTGCCCCATTCAGCAAAGACTGGAGCCTCTGTTTCTCTAATTTGCTAGGTGGTTATTCAGCTCAATTGGGGATTCCTGGAAAATTCCATGGCGTGGCTTGGTTCATCCCGGTAAAATTCACATGCCACCTCTATTAGGGCTCAAGTACTTTCCTGATTTCTTATTTAATTTTTGCCTCTGACCCATCTGCAGGATTTTGATATGAATATTGTTTTCAATGTGTTGTTTCATTATTTGACTTTTGACAGTATATTTATGTTCACAACTTACACAGTATATATAATATTATATATATATGTAAGGCTGCAAGTTCAAGTTCCAGTGAGGGTATGGCTAGCTGATGAGGCCAGAACAAGGCCAAAATAGATCTATCCTAGTCTCCTTTAATTTTCAAATCAGAGCCGTGGTGGTGCAGTGGTTAGAATGCAGCACTGCAAGCTATTTCAGCTAACTGCTAGCTGTAGTTCAGCAGTTCAAATCTCACCACCAGCTCAAGATTGACTGAGCCTTCCATCCTTCTGAGGTGGGTAAAATGAGGACCTAGATTTTTGGGGACAATATGCTGATTCTGTAAACCGCTTAGAGAGGGGTATAAAAGCACTATGAAATGGTATATAAGTCTAAATGCTATTGCTATTGTTAACAGCATCAATACTTGAGTAGTTTCACCTATGCCACGTGTTAGATAAACAAGTAAACAACTTACATAATTGTGTGTGCAAACCTAAATACCTGAAGTACAGTGATAGACCTCGTCTTACAAACCCCTCATCATACAAACTTTTCGAGATACAAACCCGGGGTTTAAGATTTTTTTGCCTCTTCTTCCAAACTATTTTCATCTTACAAACCCAAGCCACCGCCACTGGGATGCCCCGGGTCTGGACTTCTGTTGGCAGTGAAGCGCCCATTTTTGCGCTGCTGGGATTCCCCTGAGGCTCCCTTCCATGGGAAACCCCATCTCCAGACTTCTCTTGCCAGCGAAGCATCTGTTTTTGTGCTGCTGGGATTCCCCTGCAGCATCACAAAAACACGGAAGTCTGGAGGTGGGGTTTCCCATGGAGGGGAGCCTCAGGGAAATCCCAGCAGCGCAAAAACGGGCGCTTCGGCTGGCAAAAGGGGTGAATTTTGGGCTTGCACGCATTAATTGCTTTTTCATTGATTCCTATGGGAAACATTGTTTCGTCTTACAAACTTTTCACCTTACAAACCTCGTCCCGGAATCAATTAAGTTCGTAAGACAAGGTATCACTGTATTTCAATCCTCTCTGTTCTTGTAGCCCAACAATAATCCTTACATAATATGTGGGTGGCATGTTGATTGTCTCCTAGAATTGCATTCAAAATTAAATCCTGGTATTGTCTCTTAGAAAAGACACCATAGCAGACCTACCATATCTAGACTGCAAAGTTTCAGGTAATCCCTGTCCCATATTTAGGAGAAAGGTTATTAAGAATTTTTTGTACAGTTACTACTTTATTAGCAACCACAATTGAGACTAACAACTTGTGATTGTGATCAAAAGAGCCATGGTGGCGCAGTGGTTAGAATGTAGTACTGCAGACTAACTCACTGCTTAATCCAGGAGTTTGTTTATGACCTGCTCAAGGTTGACTCAGTCTTCCATCCTTCCGAGGTGAGTAAAATGACCCAGATTGTTGGGGGCAGTAGGCTGACTCTGTAAACCGCTTAGAGAGGGCAGTAAAGCACTGTGAAGCAGTATATAAGTCTAAGTTCTATTGCTATTATAACATCACTTTCCTTTTGATTGTTAAATGAAATGTTGCCATTGATAAGCAAAGCATCTTGTGTCCGTAATTTAAGATTTTATTTTTGCCTTCTCTATCAGCTCTGCTTGTTATAAGCCAGTTGTGAAGCATATTAGTGGTGATTGTGTGATCACAGGAGCTGCAATGATCATAAATGTGTGCTAGTTGGGAAATGCACAAATAGTGATTTCGAATATGCTGTGACAGTAATAAATGTAAGGATTGATAAGAAAGCTTAATAAAAACTATAACAGTTTACTGTAGCCATTAAGTGAACAGGGCAAATAAAATCCCATGATTGCCAGTCTTCTCAAAAATTGTATTCGTGTATAGTTTTCTAAACCCTGTGTGCTTATAACAGATCTATATCAATGCAGTTTAGATTAGAATGGTGTGTGTGTGTGTGTGTGTTTGTTCTGAATTTCCTGTTCTTAGTTCATTATTTCAAAATGTATTATTAAAATTTTGTTGATCACTAAAAGTAAGAGATCACTGTAAATTTTGACAGAACTTCAAAAGATGTAACAATAGTACCATTTTATTTCTGAGTGCAAGGGAAATACTCTGAAAACTAAGTAGCTTGCGTACTCCTGTCAGTGGTATAGAGATATGAATACCTTTCTGTGATACTTGGGGGTAAGGGGTGTCCAATATTTCTAGCCTTCTGAAAAACAATAACAACCCATGAACATCTCGCTTTTCTCAAAGCATTGGGGAGGCTGTAGTCCAAAAATTTGTAGTGGGAGTGCTTGGGGATTTGTTTGTTTATTTATTTGATTGATTGATTCTTATCATTACGCTCCTGGCACCCCCCATTTTCTTTTTTCTTTCTCTCTCCAGGAATTTCTCTATTTTTCCAGCCCTTTATTATTACAGTATTTCATATCCTAATACAGTGGTACCTCTACCTAAGAATGCCACTATTTACGAACTTTTCTAGATGAGAACCGGGCGTTCAATATTTTTTTGTCTCTTCTCAAGAACCATTTTCCACTTACAAACCCAAGCCTCCGAAACTATAACCGGAAAAGGCAGGGCCTCTCTAGGAATCTCCTGGGAGGAAACAGGGGCAGAAAAGGCGGGGAGAAGCCTCCATGGGGCCGCTCTCGGAATCTCCTGGGAGGAAACAGGGCCTCCACCCTCCCTGTGGTTTCCCCAATAGCACACATTATTTGCTTTTACATTGATTCCTATGGGAAAAATTGCTTCTTCTTACAAAGTTTTCTCTTGAAGAGCCTGGTCATGGAATGAATTAAGTTTGTAAGTAGAGGTACCTCTGTACATTCTTACTTTGGAGGGTGATCATATGTTTTCCAGTGGTGCTATATTAACAATGTTTGACCTATTAGTGATTATGGGGGGGGGGGGGGGGCAACTTGAAGAGGGCAGCTTGAATTCATAGTGGGAACAAAAGGACATTATTCAATAATATTATTTCTAAACTGCACAGATCAACGTTTCTCTCCAACTTTCCCACTTTTTTTTCCTGTCTCCTCCCCCACACCACTTATTGAAGTATTTCAATATTATATACTGCTCGAGTTCTTATGGGACTACTTTGTACCTCACTTTTCTTAGCTACTTTTTCCCTAAAGAATGTTGAGCATCAGGGAAACCTCTAACTATAGGATGTGGATACGTTCTTTGAATCACATATGCTATAGTTTCAGCTACATTAGCTTGATACGTATTGGCAGTAGACAGTATGCTAGCCAGTCAGTAGGATTAATTCAAAAATGTTTCTAGTGTAAATATGTAAACTTCATTTACATATTTACTAAATACCTTCATGTATGTGATAGTATGTGATAGCTTCACAATTCCCTTTAACTATGATCTTTGTTGACAGAGATGGTCTATAAAGAAAAGGATATTCATTTAAATGTAGGGGGTGTTTCAAAGTTCCTTAAAGCCAAACATGTGAATAGGATTTAGATCAATTCCTAGAATAAAGAACAAAGGAGAATAGCAATAATTGTTGGTGACTACTTTGTCAGTGCGTGTGTTTATTAAAAGAAGTCATCCAGATTTAAGAACGTTTCAGGTGTAGCTTTGCATAACTTAATTTTTTGTTTATTCATATAATAGCTAATATGTCAAATTATTTAATAATATTTGTGTTTATAGTTGTGTCCTCTCCCCTACTTTTCTTGCAGGAGAAGATGAGGATGAGTTTGAAAACTTCATGCTACCCCTGACAGTTTCATTTGAAACCTTAGCCCAGATATTTAACAATAGCTTTAAGCAAGAGGAAGCAAAGGTAGGTCACTCTGAGTAGAAAGAGAAATCTTGCTCATCATAATAAATAATAGTTTAAAATATGTAAAATTAATCACATTTAAATCCTATTGAATTCAATGGAAGTAAGCTATGAATATTCTATTCTCCGTTTGAAGTCCGTATGATCAGTTTTAGCTACATTGTTGGTTTTTCTTATCCTTGCCTTTATTTATGGAACACTTTCTTTTAAAAGCAGATATTCCATAAGAAAATTCTGTAACTACTGGACTTTCAGTTGTGATGCTACACTCCCTATGGAAAGGGGGAAATCTACATCTTAAGACCCTTGTAAAGTATTGACAGGGCACAATAGTAAATTAGAGAGCAGTGGCTTCTTTTCCTTTGCTTACCATGCCTCTGAGTCTCATCCTGACTTGGCACATGCCTTGTAGCTTGGTCAAGACAAGTCGTTGAATGATTATAGGGGCCACAGCAAATGTACCTAATCACTGGTCTCTGTGTTGCTTGCCCAAAGAGAAGAATAAATGCTTTGCCATCCAGTGGAGAAAATAGGATTCTATTGGGGATTTTTTCTCTCAACAACTTTATTCTTAAAAAGATGGAATTAAAGACGGCACTGCACATGAAAATATCACGAGCTCCCTTTTCTCCATTAGATTTAATAAGATACATATATGACATCATGCAGTCAGTGTATTTATTCCCTTCACTTCCCTTTTAGCAGAAAGTAGACAAGGTTTAAAACATGATGTTGCTTTATAGTTTTTCTTACTAAATAGGAGCCAGACATATGACTGGTGTTTTTAGTTGTAGTCTACACTGTATTTAGTTCTCCCTGTTGATTACTGCTTTTGAACACCATCTAAGATAAATGTTTAGCATCCTTTCCGTGTGTAATTTTGTCTCTTGCATATTAAATACTTAGGAGCTTGCGTGCTCATCTGTCTGTTTAATTTACATATTACAGCCGGGTGTGAGTAAATTTATAGAGGACCCAAACATATACAGGCTAAAAAACATTGTATGCTTAGAACATCTCTTCTAAACAAGAATTTAATATATAAATCAAGAGTTTATTAAATGGCTAGGCATATATGTATAAATAGGAACTGGTCTTGAAGTATTACATTCTTAAACCCAACAAAGTGATTAGGATAACTGATAGCTAAATAAGGTTTTTATGTGCCTGTGGGAGCCATATTAGGATTGATTTGACAAGTCAGTTCAGCTGTGGCAACAGTCATATTATCTAGCACAACATTATGTTTTATTAGTAAAATCCTTAAGTGTAGCAAGCTGTTTGTGTCAAAACAACAGTATATTTTAAAGGGAGAAAAGACTTGCTAAGTGGAAGCTGCATTATCAGGAACAAAACACATTAGCATAGCATTACATTAAATAAATTGCATTCTGTTATTATGAACCAACCGTTAACCATGCACTCTGGAGTGGCTATTTCAGATATGCTGTGTAATATTCCTAGAAGCTCTATCAGTATTTTTTCTTTAGCATTTTAAAGTGTGATGAGAGACTCGGTAGCATCATTGCTATTTTTCCTTCTCTGATGCATTTCAGGAGAACATAAGCCCCAATTCAGAGAGCTGTATATTAATTCCATAGATGCAGAGAATTTCTGAGCTACTTATTCAAAGAGCTCTTTCTCCCCTCCACTTTGCTAGCTGTAGGAAATTTAAGAGAAGTTTTTAAAAAAAATTGTTCTGGGACAGAGCCAAGACTTTGCTGCTTGAGAAAGAGGACAAGAAGACACTGCCGCTGCCATTCCCTTATTATATGGAAGCTGCCTACAGAAGCAATTGAATTTTAGTTCAGTACTTGTAACGGGAAGCAAACTAGCCTGTAGAGGTAAAAAGGGGGGGAAACCCCATATGGGATATCTTCCCTTCCAAAAATAGCGTCCATGAAGTTCTAGAAAACATAGTCACTGGAGAGGATGCTGCTGCTACTACTTCTACTACTTCTACTACTACTACTACTACTACTACTACTACAAAAAAAAATATTGCAGTATCTCCTGACTAAAGCATCTAATTTTGAAGTATGATAGGGCATACTATCAAACACATAAAGTGAACTTCCTGAGATCCCCACTACCCCCACCATATTGGCCTTCGGGAAAGCTGTAAAGACCTGAGTTTTCCGACAGGCCTGGGACCATTGACCTTGGGGAAAATGTTCAGCGAGGTCATCCCATTAATGTATGGATGACTGTAACTATTTTAAATCGAAATGTTTTTTATATTGATGTATACCTGTTTTTTGTTGTGAGCCACCCTGAGTCCCTAGAGTGTTGGGGGGCATGGAAATATATATATATATATATATATATATATATATATATATATGTATATATGTATATATGTATATATGTATATATGTATATATGTATATATGTATATATGTATATATGTATATATGTATATATGTATATATGTATATATGTATATATGTATATATGGCTACATAACTTTTAAAAAATGCTGCTCCAAATAGCATACCATATAAACAGAATTATATTTTTGTTTTATTTTTATCCCACCATTGTTACTTTTACTAATAACTGAAGATGGCAAACATCTTAAACTTTCCTCCTTCTGTTTTCCCCACAACAACAATCCTGTGAAGTGGGTTGGGCTGAGAGTGAGTGACTGGCCTAAAGTCACCAGCTGGCTTTCCTGGCCAACATGGGATGTGAGTTCATGATCTCTGGTTTTCCCGGCTTGATGCTTTTTGGTCACTGGACAAAATTGGCTTTCCCACAACAATTACAATTAAAACAGTGGAGCAATTTACATATGTTGGCAGCACCGTCTCCCGTGCAGTGACAATTGACATTGAGGTCAACTGCAGAATCGCCAAGGCAAGCTCTGCATTTGGCAGATTATTGACCAATGTGCGGGACTGACATGGAATAAACCTTGCTACAAAGCTCAAAGTCTACTGAGCAGTAGTGCTAACTACCCTGATGTATGCCAGTGAGACTTGGACTGTATACAGGAGGCATGCTAGGCAATTGAACCACTTCCACCTGGCCTGCCTCCGTAGAATTCTGAGGATCCGGTCGCAGGATAAGGTGCCTAACACTGAGGTCCCCTCCAGAGCAGGCCTGCCATCAATTCCCACTCTGCTGTTGAAAGCCCAGACACGCTGGGCAGCCCATGTTGCTAGGATGCCAGACCATAATTTCCAGGTAGGGGTTCCTACTTACTGCCGCTACCAGCGTGATGCACGCGTAGCTCCAGGTGATCGGTGGGCGCATGCGTGCATCCGAGTGAGATATGGCTTCTGTGCACACGCAGGGAACAAAATCTCATGAGAGTATGTGCAGTTGCATGAGATTTTGGAGATATCTTTTTTTCGAAGAAGCAGAAAATCACAAAATCTCCCCCATGCGCATGTCCTCATGAGATTATGCTTCCTGTGCATGCGCAGAAGCCAATCTCACTTGGACACGCGTTTCCACCCACCGGTCACTCGGAGCTGCGTGCTCAGCTCCATTTTTGCTACCAGTACACAGTGTGGCACATACCGGCTAGCAATCCATTACTGATCGCATCCCTAAACAGCTCCTCTATGACGAGCTTTCTAAAGGAAAGCAATTGCACGGGGGACAAAGGAAGCGATACAAAGACATGTTGAAAGACTCCTTCAAGTCCCTCGATATCCTGGCACAAGATCGACCAACATAGAAACATAGAAACATAGCAGTCTGATGGCAGAAAAAGACCTCATGGTCCATCTAGTCTGCCCTTATACTATTTTCTGTATTTTATCTTAAGATGGATATATGTTTATCCCAGGCATGTTTAAATTCAGTTACTGTGGATTTATCTACCACGTCTGCTGGAAGTTTGGTGATGGCTCATGGTGATCCACCAAGGCTGCCAGATATCTGAGGCCAGAAGAACAATCATGGCAGAAGAGAAGCAAGCACTCTGCAAAGCCAGAGCTGCAAATGCTGCGACAATAGTACCCATACATGTCTGCCTAACATGTGACAGAACATTTCGTGCCTGTATAGGCCTTACCAGCCACCTGTGGACATATCATGGACAGCTCATAACATGTTAGATGTCAAGGTCCTCTTTGAACATGATGGACAAACATAAATATCCAACCAAATATACAATATACCTCCAGTTCATTGGATGACTTGTTCTCATCTAATCTCATCCATGCTCTTTTAACCCCCATGCTTGGGGGAACAGCCAGGATTTCCTGAAGGTTAGCAAGGTTGCAGAAAGTCAGAGGGAGATGAAGATGGTAGCATGTTTCCCATGTTCTATCAGATATTATTTTACAGAAGATATCAGGAGGATGTCCACTCTGTTGGAGTTTGTGGTATGGGCAGGAACAACCAGAGAAAAAAATACATCCCACAATGACCTAGTCTTACACCATGTAGGCCTTTATAAATCAGCGCCTTTCATTGCGCCTTGAAGCCTATTGGGAGCAGTGTAGCAGATTAATGAGATGCTACATGGATGTACTGATAAACACCCATGACTATATTTTCTACTGCATTCTGGACCATTTGCATCTTCCAGAAAGTTTTCAAGGGCAATCATGTAGAATCCATTGCAAAGGTGCAGTCAAGAGTTAACTCTAGCATGAGTAATGACAAGCAAGCCTCCTGGTCCAGGTTCATACACAATTGGTGCACTAGACAGAATTGTGCAAAGATCCATGGCTATCCCTTGCCCTTGGAGCAGGATCCAGAGGCCCACGATGACCCCCCAGACTGCATACTAGGCCTGAGCAGAGAAGTAACCCCCTCCAAAAGCAAAGATGGAAACTTTCCATTTTTCAGACAAGGAGGCCCAAAACTCACAATTGCTCAATCTTGCTGAAGTTGAACCCAAGCTTGTTCTTCCAGGCTCCAGGAACTGAGAAGTATTGTTGACAACATCACTTAGATGTCCAGGAGCAAAGATATACATCTATTATCAACATACTAAATATCCTTTACTCCCTGCTATCAGGTGACCTTTCCCAGCACTCTTCAAATAATATTAAAGGCAGGAGATATGTAACACTGTGTCTTCCATCCCCAACTTTCACTCCATGCATCAGAAGGATCCATGACCAGCGATATCAAAAGAACCACCGAGAGATTGAGGAGGATCAGGTTGGATGCACTATCCCCATCTTGTTCATAAATCATCAACAAATGCAACTAAGTGCTATCTGTTATAGCCAAACCTGAATCCATAGATAAGTGAAAAGTTGGAAATTGGATGAAAATTGTCCAGTTACATTAGATCTACAACAGAAGAGTTGGCAAAAGCATCCCCGTCTCTCAAACTGTTGTAAGTTCTTGAAAAGCTGATAAGAATGATTAGAATATCAGTATATGTTAATAATATAATAATTTAATAATAATTTATTAGATTTGTATGCCGCCCCTCTCCGAAGACTCGTTAAGTCATGATAAAACTAGTGATTTGATTAGCAGCTGTTTGAGAAAAGTATATGAAATGTGTTCATCAGATTCTCAAGGTACTTTTGTAATTAATTTACCATTATTCATCTTTGATTCCAAAATAAGCATTGCCAATTTACTCTTAAACTGGTATATCAGTTAGAATAGATCTTCCCCAACCTAAGCTATCTATATATGTTGGACTACAATGACCACTAACCCACCTACTCCGTGTACACATGCTGTTTAAAAATAGATAGTTTAATGTATATATGTGGTGAGAAGATGTGCTAGATTTGGAAAGCAGATTTGGTTAAATCTCATTAGGTACAAATATAACACGTGCTCTATTTTATTATTTGATCTATAGTGTCATTTAAAATTAAGATTTGAGTTTTACATAACCCTGGTGAAAGATTGCAGTTTGTTGTCACTTGCAGACTTTATCGGTATTGAAAACACAGTGCTCGTGTACTGTCTTACTTGACACAGGAGCATTCTTGCTGGGGATGCTGTTGTTGCTTTTTAATGGAGTTCCAGTGTTATATCCCTAAACTAGCAAGTTCTTAATGACCCTAGAAAGTGATTGCTTTGATTACACTTTAACGGTATTTGCAAATAAAATCACAAGTAATTAAGGGGAAATCTCCAGGCTTTTGAGCAACTTTGATGCATGATAACTGCCTGATTCAGCTCCATCTAGAGTAATGCTGTGTAGACAAGAGCTACTGAGATCAATAGCAACATAATGATAGTGGCAGAATTAAGTGAGTAACCTGAGAACTATGCCTTCAGAATGCATGCAGCTGCCACAAGCAGGGCCACACAGTGCACTCCTTGCTTCCGTCCTAAATGTTCATCAAAAGACGCCCTGCAGGAAAATGGAGTTAGATGCTCTTTATTGCTGATTGTGTCTCTTGCCACATTTATCAGGGAAATTGGATTAGCAGTTGGCAGCTGCAGGTAGACAAGGTTCTGCAGTGATTAAATATGCAGCTTGGCTGCATTTGTTGTGACAGACCTTTAGTAAATTCTACTGTAAGCACCATCTGTCTAATTTGTATAAAGGCAAACTTCATGCTCTGAGCCACTGCTAAAGAAGTAGATTTGTTGCTTTATCATAAAGTCAACTTTTCTACTAAAATCTTTTAAACATAATTTATTAGGTTAAGGGAGCGTTTTTGTTTGTTTGTTTTTGTTTAGATCTTAATGAATAAATAATACGTCTAAAGTGCTTTCAGGTACTCTGTTTTGTAAGGGATGAAAATAAAAATAATCTGTTCCATTCCTGAGTAAAATGTTTAGCATTCCTGTTTGCAGGGAGGTGACATTGCTAAAATGTCACTTAGAAAATGGCCTGTGACTGCCAAATTCATTTAATTTGTGGCTTCTAATAGTGTTTTCTAATTGGCTTTTATACATCTGAAATGTGTAGTTGAAATATAATTGAGGAAAGATAGCTTATCATTCTTGAACTACATCTGTAATTGGCAGTAGTGTTCATAAAGCATATGTTCAGTTTTATTTTCCAGAACATGCTAACAACATGCTAATGTAGGGACAATTTTCACGCCATAGCATTAGCTGGGAAAACCCATGTTCCAAAAGGATAGCCTATTTTTCTCAACTCTGTTCTCTTAATCCACTAGATTAGACCTGGAAATTCTGCTCAGTAGTATGCTGACTTTCTCTGTTTAATGTCAGTGTATTCTGATATTATTTATGATGTGATTAGTTTGAAAGAACAAGTAAAACAATGTGTCTGAGGAAGAAGAGTTGTTAAATAGCATCTTGCTATTTATAGCTGGTTCACCCAAACTCAAAGCTGTTGAATTATTTAAAATCCTTGATTTCAGCTTGCACACATTAAAAGTTTTCACACTAAGTGCCAAATGTTGCAAACAGCACTTTAACAGAATGATTTTGCTTTGATCCCTGTAGCAGTTCCTGAATAATTTATCACAGGTTATTGCCTTAATTCTGGAGAGGGATAGTGCAATAAAGGCAGATGAAAACACTCCAGTTGAAACACCTTGGGGCCTGCTCATTCCTCTGACATGGCTCTTTTGTTGGAACTATTTAGAGGTTATTAAGACGTGTCTGTAGAATTAAGAGTCTGCTGTAAGGATGAAGAAGACAGCCATCTTAATTCTAAAGACAAAGCACTATGACCCTTCACCTTTTTCTTGGCTGTTATTATAGAGCAGAATTATGAAGGTAATATTATAGCTGCACCCAGAAGTACTACTACTGTATACTTAAAAGTCTTTCAGACGTTTCCGTTATGAAATCCTGTTTTTGGGGTATTGAATGGTATCTTGTCTAGCTAGCAAGTTAGACTGACATAGACTGTTGCTATATACAGAAATTTCATGTTCTGTTGATGTCCCCTTCGCTAGCTCTGAATAACTTTTTATATATCTCATTTTGAGCTGCCCAGTGCCCACACAGAAAGCCATGAAATTAGCGTTTTGAAAATGAAGAGATTTCTTTTTACGTAATCCTAGAAGAGTACATTGTAAAAGAGTAAAAAACGTTTCTCTTTTTCTTTATAGTTAGTTATAAAGTATGCAACTTTTGTTTGAAAATGAAAATGTGCGTAACTTTGCTTACCAAAAACATGTGTTTGCATGTTTTTCCATGTTCAGGTATACTACTAAAATGGATCCCATTCCTGGGATGCATTATAACCATAAGGTTATTATAATAATAAGATGAGCAAAAATATAGGCCCTATATTATAGGGTGTTTCCCATATAGGGAAGAAACATGTTCATTATTTATTTACTGGATTGATTGATAAGACCATCCACTCAAACAATCTGCTTAGATGACATATAACAATAACAACAAAATAAAAAACTTCACACAGGCATAAAATTAAAAATGTGTACAATGTATAAATATAAAATGTAACAATGGCAACCAAGACCATAACAAAACAAGGAAAAGGTGACTGCTCTTAACTGGTCCTTAATGCCTAGGGTGGAAAGCCAGGCCTGTTTTCTAAAAGTGAGCAGAGTTGGGGCCTGTCATATATTGAGGGGCGAGGGGCAGTGGAAGAAATTATTCCAAATCCAGGAGTAACCATAGATAAAGCACTCTTCCTAAATCCTATAAGATGGCAGGATGTAAAACGGGTGCCCAACCCCTGGCCCATGAACTGGTACTGGCCTTCAGCCTGTTGGGCTACGTGCAAGTGGCAGGCGAGCATGCGAAATTTCATTTGTGTATGCACCGTGTCTAGGTTGCACGAGCAAAACCATCTCCTGCCGCCGCTGCCAGTCCATGGAGCATAATGGTTGGGGAATAATGATAAAAAATAAGGAACCTGAATGCAAGTTATGTTGTCCCATTGTCCCATTCTTCTTTATATCACCTTTCATGAAAACCCAGTTGATCATGTGAATACCAAAGATCTATTTTCATTTTTTTTTCTTCAAGCAATGTCACCTTGAAACTATTCTTTTATGTGAAGTTAGTTATATGAACCTAGAACCATTTTTAAAATCTGCCATAGGCTAATAAATGGATTATTGGTCCTTAAATAAGTTTTGACTAGTGAAAATAACTACAGTGTACCTCTACTTAAGAACGTCTCTGTTTAAGAACTTTTCTAGATAAGAACCGTATGTTCAAGATTTTTTTTGCCTCTTCTTAAGAACGATTTTTTACTTAAAAACCTGAGTCCGAAAAAAATTCCCAGGAAATTTGAGAGCAGCATGAAGGCCCAGCCAGTTTCCTGCCATTCTCCCTTTAATACATGCCATCTCGGGCTTTTCTGGGCTGCCAGAGAAGCCTTTTAGTGGCGCTTAAGGAGGCCTTGGCAGTCCAGAGCGAACAAAGCATTTTCCTTTCTCTGAGCGCTTGGAGAGGGAATAAACCTCTGCCAGCACCCAGAGAAAAGAAACGCTCCCTTTGCTCTGGGCAGCAACTGTACTCCTCCTCTTCTTCTTCCTCCTCTTCCTCCCACCCAAATTCCGAGCTTTTACTTCTTTCCGAATGGGTTTGCACTCATTATTTGCTTTTACATTGATTCCTATGGGGAAAAATGCTTCTACTTACAAACTTTTCTACTTAAGAACCTGATCACGGAACGAATTAAATTCTTAAGTAGAAGTATCACTGTACATTTATATCCCTACTTTTAGGATGTTGTCTGTTCTCAGTAAATATTTGTATAATCATTCGCAATTTTGTTATAATATAGAATAAGCATGACTTTCTGGATAGTGAGAATACCATAGTTGAATTGTTCTTTATTATTATTATTTCCATTATTTTAACTTTGGAGAACAATGTTCCATATGTTTATCTTATTTCAGGAATTAGGGAACGTTGGCTCTTCTATGACATGTGAACTTCAACTCCCAGAATTCCTGAGCTAGCATGATTGGCTCAGAAATTATGGGAGTTGAAGTCCACAAGTCATAGAAGAGCCAGCGTTCCCTACCCCTGTCTTATTTGCTGTTATAAACAGCTAAATAATCCATTGCAATATGATTTCACTTTTTCTCATATATCAAATATTGTCATGAGTTTCTCACATGGAAGGGCTTAATTCATAGCTTTAAGCTAGTGAAAGTCTGATCATGATGATAGATATTGCTTGTGGAGGGAGAGTATATAATCTCTATGCATATCTTCCTTAGTCTATGTCCATAGAGACTAGGGCAGCTACCTTAATTCATATGAATTAAAAGTTGTTCTTTCCAACTGTGTCAGTTCATTTGCCCAAATATATGCTCGAGTTCTTTGGTCTTATGAAATCTTTGGCTTCAAAGAAACAGAAGTTGACACAGATACTGGGGACTAGTTGAAGGAAAATTGAATTTTTGTTTTGGAAATTATATACATTGATATACTTGAATTTTTTCAAAAGATTAGAAAGATCTTTTAAAAAGAATAGGTCTTGACTAATTTTTTTAAAATAAAGGTAATCATTGGAAGAAAAGCTCTTTGAGGTGTCACTCGAATAGAAATTAGGCAGGGTATTAGCCTAATGCTTTTGAAAATATTAAATTCATTCAGTAGGTTACTTTTTTTGAAGGAGTGTTTTCATAAACAAGGCTTATGTTGATGGCTTCCTATAAATCTAGTTCTAAAGAACTGTAGTAAAATCTGACTCTGGAAAAGCTATATGATGGTCTATTCCATGTACTGTAAATTGTCTTCTTACAGATATTAAATGTATGCAGTTAGAAGCTCTCAGCAAAACTTTTTTTTTTAACATATCCAGTGTCTCCAACCCACTTTAGGTCAAGGAGACCAGAGGGCATGCCAAGTTTGATGACTCCTTCACAAAACCATGGAGGCATAAGACCCATTACACATGGACCTGACATTTACTGATAACAACCTGAACCAGCTGCCCTAGATTTATTTATATAGCATATGCCATAGAGTACATGTTTAATAATACTAAAATATATATAAAAAGAACACATAAATGCTATGGTACACATATAATGGAACGTATAGTCAATTTTGTAAGGCATGAGGAATTCAAGAAATTATGTATAAGTTATAGGCTGTAATACATTGGTTCACGAGAATAGAATGCGTTCTATATATTAATATCTAGACCCAGTGATGAAAAACCTATGGCGCACGTACCACAGTTGGCATGCAGAGCCATATCTGAGGGCACGCAAGGTGTTGCCCTATGTCAGCTCCAGCGCACATGTGCGTGCTGGCCAGATGATTTGCTGCCTTCTTTTCGGCTGTTTTCACCCTCCCCAGGTTCAGGAAAGCCTCCTGAAGCTTTAGGACGGTGAAAAACAGCCGAATGACCCAACTGGAAGGTTGTTTCCAAAATCCCGTTTGGCCATTTTTCACACTCCACAGGCTTCAGGTATTTATATATTTGTATTTATTATATTTGTATGCCGCCCCCTCCGAAGACTCGGGCGGCTAACAACAATATAAAAAGACAATGTAAACAAATCTAATATTAAAAACAATCTAAAAAACCCCAATTTAAAGAACCACTCATACATACAAGCATACCATATATAAATTCTATAAGCCTAGGGGGAAGGGAAATTTCAATTCCCTCATGCCTGACGACAGAGGTGGGTTTTAAGGAACTTGCAAAAGTCAAGGAGGGTAGGGGCAACTCTGATATCTGGGGG
Source organism: Erythrolamprus reginae (assembly GCF_031021105.1). Classification (NCBI taxonomy): domain Eukaryota; kingdom Metazoa; phylum Chordata; class Lepidosauria; order Squamata; family Dipsadidae; genus Erythrolamprus; species Erythrolamprus reginae. Next base: position 244,389,590 of record NC_091950.1, read on the forward strand.
AAGCTGGTTCCAGAGGGTCGGGGCCACCACAGAGAAGGCTCTTCCCCTGGGTCCCGCCAGACATTGTTTAGTCAACGGGACCCGGAGAAGGCCAACTCTGTGGGACCTAACCGGTCGCTGGGATTCGTGCGGCAGAAGGCGGTCCCGGAGATATTCTGGTCCGATGCCATGAAGGGCTTTATAGGTCATAACCATCACTTTGAATTGGGACCGGAAATTGATCGGCAACCAGTGCAGACTGCAGAGTGTTGGTGTAACATGGGCATACCTTGGTAAGCCCATGATTGCTCTCGCAGCTGCATTCTACACAATCTGAAGTTTCCGGACACTTTTCAAAAATAGCCCCATGTAGTTGGTTTTCCTGAACCCTGGGGAGAGTGAAAAACAGCCCATCAGGCCTACCATAAGTCCGGAGGCTTCAGTAAGGCCTATACACATGTGCATGGGGGAAATGGTACGCATGCAGGAGGGCAGCACACATGCACTGAGGGGGGGGGGAGCATTGCATTATGGATGTGGTCACACACACACACTGGCACCCAAGCAAAAAAAAGGTTCGCCATCACTGATCTAGACCATTTATCCAATTAATAAGCCTAGAAAGGAGGACCAGCACCAAATTGTTCATCCCCCATCTTCTAAAACATCTAATTCAGTATAGATGATTTACTCCTAAACTAATTTCATCTGTCTCTTTCCAGCTCCTACTTTCGTTCCTGATTTTCACGGGTTCAACCAAGAAAACTTAGCCTAGCCTAAAAATAATCGTTTCCTCTCTACACTGACAGCCTGAGTGGTAAACCTGTTAGTAGTGAGATAGTCCTTCATATACTGAGGAGCTCCACAGCTGTATTGTTGGCTCAGTTCCATATTGAAAATACATTTACTTTTCCTGATTACAATTTCTAATTCTATACATTTGGGAAAAAGCAGAGATCTATTCAGTAACTATTTTTCCACTGCTGTGTACCCTTTGAAAATCTGTTCAATCTTCTTATCTCTGTCCTCATGATTAGAAATTTCATAAAAAATACAAAACAAACCTACTTAGATTTGCCATATAGTGAAATGGTTACATTTTGTGTCATTGGGACTTTCTGGGGCTTCATGGGATTTAATGGAGGACATGGTGCAAATGCAGTTCTTCTGCATTTTTTTCCTGTTTTATTAAATCAAATACCATCTCAATAAGCAAGTTCCTTTCAGTTTTGCACATTTCTTAGAAAAAGTTAGCAATAATTATTTGCTGCTAAAAAAGAAACACTCTATGTTCCTGGCTACAGGACTGTTTTTCCACCTGTACTCAAGATTGCAACTTAAGCTTGCTTACATTCCATAGATTTTCAAATTGTTTTCTTGAATTTAGCATACTGTTACATGGCTATTTCTAATTCTCTCCTCAGAAATAAAGAAGAGCTGAATATATTTGTCACTCAGACAGGCATAGGCTTTCTCTTTCATTTCTGGCTAACAGAACATTTTCATATTCTGTCATGTTTGATGCCAGAAGGATCATCTGTGAAGGACAAACAAGGTTTTATAGTGCACACTTCTCTTCTTTCATTCCCCTTTCTTTCATACAGCAGTTCAAAAAGGCTGAATCCTATTAATGCCTATGGTGCTTCTTCCTCTTTATCGTCAGCGAGTATTCTTCTTGCCCAACAACTTTCTTCAGCAAACTACTCTGGACTTGCTGTTATATCAATCAGTCTTTAATAGTACATTATAACACAGTTCAACGTACAGTATGTTAACCAGCCACATTACATTATAACAGTAACAAATCTTCAATAGGCAACACTGCCTAGATCCATTTTAGGTCGTGCCACCCAGTTATACCTCCTCTATCAAACTTCTACTTCCAATTCTTCTCAGAGTTGTTTCTGGTGTTCTTAATATTCCTCTTTCTCTTATGGGAACATTTTCCTATGAGAAACTAAGCTATCTCTCCTACTCTTAACTTCTTCATAATCATGTTAATGAAAACAAAGTATTTGTTTGAGTGTCTGTGTGTGAATAGCCAGCAAGAAGACATGGTTAAATGCAGAGTGTGACAAGCATACACTTGTATATTGCACAACAGTCTTATGCTTGAGAATTAAGTTCTATGTAATCTAATCTTACGAAGCTGTAGGAGAGCTCATTTTGATGCAGAGTAATATTGTAGTTCACTATATTGACCAGAACACCTTAACTGATTACCTTTATTCCTTTGATAGTTGATGTTACTGTGACATTTGACTGTGTCATCCAATTTCTCTTTTTGCCCATTCAGAATTATGGTTGAATTATATAATTGGAAGATTATATAATGGATAAAACATTTTGTTATGTAACTTTAAAAAACAAAATGAGGGTAATTGTTTGGATTGAATTGTGTATATTAAGTTGAAATGGGTTTTTCACATTTTACATGACATATTACTTAAGTATTAATCTAGACAGTTTTTCCTTTGCTCTTATCATGAATTAACTCCGCTGGAGAAGTTACATAAGCCCAGAAGGGTGATCTAATATAATATATTTTTTAAATTAGGAATGATCTATGATTAAAAACTACTTCAGACTTACTGTAATAAATGTATTACAAGCAAAGTGTGTGTATCTTACAAAAGCTATAAGGTTTACATTAAAGTCCTACGTACAGAAAAGTTAGTGCAGTAGTAAAACTACCAATGTCCTGATTAATACCAATTGTCATTCTTTTCTTTTGAGGTTTCTGAAATTAAACAGCCAGTTCTGATATTCTAACTGGTTATTTAAAACCTCTGGAAGAAAGCAAATATCCACGAACCTTGAACTCTATGTATGATTTTTAGGAAATATCCTCTAAATGTTTTCAGTATCTGTTCAATACCAACAGTCAACATTTAAAATCTGAAACATTTTAAATGAATATTTTTCAGTGCATTTATTATTAATGTGTTGAATATACTCAGTAATATTTATGGAAATTTATTCATGTTTCTTGCTCATCAACTACTTTTAGTTGAAACATAAAATGAACTAATGCGTTTTCTTCAAATTATTTTGAGTGATTATCAAGTTAGGAAAGTTTCATCTGTAAAAATCTTCAATTTAGCAAGGAGGGGGGAAACGCCATACGTTTTCATAAATGTACATTTTCAGCTTTAAAATATTACATGATTTTATATCCAATGTTTAAACTCAGCTACATTATTCTGTGGAAGCCTTTATTATATATTTGTAAACATTTGATGAATATTAACATTTAAGAGGGAGACTTAAGCCCTAGCATTCTTTAGAGGGGAGGGAAAGACATTTACACTAATGAATTAAAATCAAATATTGTGCTCATTACTGGTTGATCATTACTCCATCTGCTCGGTGCTAACGTGAAAATCAATTACTGTGTTTCTTTCCCACTGACAGCGTATGTTGATCGGACTGGCAAGAGATCTTCGAGGGATTGCCTTTGCTCTGAACACAAAGACCAGCTACACCATGCTGTTTGACTGGATGTATCCTTATTACACTATGACAATACCAGTTCTGTGCACAGAGGGATACCACGTCCTTTGCATTAGTTTAATAGCATGGCACAGTGGGGAAGAGGAAACAAAGCTAAACGAACTAATATGTAATCAGCTAAAATTACAGTACAGTTGCACTCGTGCCATTAACTGGGAAGGCAACATTTGGAGAGAGACCACAAAAAGGTCACTTTTTTGGATGGGGGGGCTAATCCCTAAATGTTTTGAAACCCTGCAGTGCTTTAATAATTCTATAGCCCTTTAATTTACGATGTGATATGTCTCTGCTTAGTTAAAGTATGTATACGTTATCCTGTTGTACACTTAATTTTTTAATACGTATTGCAGGAATCATACTTAGACGCATTGATTTTGTTTGATGCTATGTAGTCTCATATTACATCATAAATTATTTAGGCTAGCTAGCAAAACTTGCAGATTTTGATTGTGTTCTCTGTTTTATTTTAATAGAAAGCAAAAATTGAATTATATCCTACCGATGTTGGATTATTATTTCTATTTAAGAGCCAGAGTAACAATTTGTGTAACTTGATTGCTAATATTAGTGAGTGCATATGATTTTCAAGAAAAAAGGGGCTATATGTCTCCTTAGAATCTGCTAACTGGCCTCCCTTAATGAAATCAAGAGATCTTATATTAATGCATTCATCTGGATTTCACATCTGCAGAGAAGTTTAGATTAGGCAATGTTCTATTTTGACTTTATTTTAAATCATCTTAGACAATAATTGGGAGTAGGTTTTCATTTTCACATATATAAAAACTCTTTAAAATAAGGCTTCCTTTCTTAATACTAAGATTACTTTATTTTAAAGCTATTACAAAAGCTTTATTTTAAAAACAAATACATAAACATAAATTTAAATAATATAGAGAAATTATAATTAAAATTAATACAAAACAGTAAAAGATGCACAAGTTTCCAGCTGTTCTGCTACATGGCTTTTTTTCTATTGCTGCCTCAGTTGAATAAATGTTTATAACAAAATTTTTAAAAAACCTCTTAGAAACACTTGTATCTCCCTTGAATTTTCAATTTGGCTAAACAGCTCTGAATGTGACTTTTGTCCACTAGATGGCAAAAATGAGTAGAATCCGTAATATTTCTTAGTTGATCTTTGACCTTGGAATCATTACATATATGGAAAGGTTCTCTCTTAATATTTGGAAGTATCTAGCTGAGCAAGAAGCACATTAACATTATCCTGCAAAATGGAATTGTTTGTAGCAGGCTTGCTTATACTAATTGGGTTTCCATAACAAATCAGACTCCTTGGAAAAAGGCCAAAGGCTTTTCATAATTGTATTGACAAGAAAATGAATATGATAAATGGTGTTCATTCAGTTGAGAAAAGATTTATAGCTTCGCCCTCTGGGCAAAGGATGAAGAGCAAATATGTGTAATAATAATAATAAAAAAAATCTGTTACAAAGTTGTAACAAATTTGATCTCTCATAAAGCTTTATTAAAATATCTCAAATATGTTAAAGGCGTTTCTGATAGTAAACTACGGATTCAGCTTGGTATATTCCTCTAAGAAAAGGATAACAAAGATGAAGAAGTAAAAATATAAATATGAAAGTCATACGCTTCTCCTGAATTATTGATATGTCAAACTGTCTGATTCAGGATTTCCAGTTCAGAAGTTTTGTCTTGGTTAATCAATAGGGTATATGGCAGGGGTGAAATCCAGTAGGTTCTAATAGGTTCTGGAGAACCGGTAGCAGTTCGAAGTAGTAGTAGTCGTAGTAGTTTGAAGAACAGGCAAATCCCATCTCTGGCTGGTCCCAGAGTGGGGTGGGAATGGAGATTTTTCAGTATACTTCCCCTGCCAAGCCCACCAGGCCACGCCCACAGAACCGGTAGTAAAAAAAGTAGATTTCACTGGTATATGGGCTATATGGAGCATGCCTACATATAGAAGCAGTATTTCTTAAATAAAAATGTGCAACTGAACCTAAAAATTAGAATGCAGTGACTGGGATATTTTTCCATAATTTTATAGTTCTGTAATTCATTTAATAAGTTGTTTGAGGCTGTAGTTAAATTTTAATGCTTTGCTACAAACAATTCACTTTCTTAAATTCTGAAAGTTCAGGCAAAACATGGCAGAATAAGACTCAACATCCATTTACAAAAGCACTGTGATTGATGGAATTGGCAAAACCTAAATCTAATTACGAAAAGAGAATCTGTCAGTCTCTTCACTCTTTTCTATGGCTCACTACCATTTTCCATGTATGAAAACACAACTATTTCATGCAAAGAGTTTTCTTTTTCCCTCTCTGTTTCTATTGCTATAGCCCAGCCCTTTTTTTCCTCGGGTGCTAAAAGAGCGAGCGCACATGCTATTGCACATGTGCAAGTGACCACAACCATAATTCAATGTCTGGGGAAGGCGAAAACAGCCCCTCCCAGGAGTTTCTCAACTTCAGGTGGGCCCAGTAGGCTCGTGTTTCGCCCTCCCGGGGCTCTGAAGGTTTCCCTAGAGCCAAAGGAAAGTAAAAATACCTTCCCCTATCCCTCTGGAGGCTCTGTGGAAGAAAAAAACGCCAGACCTGAGCCTCTGTGTGAGCCAAAAATCAGCTGGCCGGTACACACATTGATTGATTTAGTCCAATACACAATGAGGGTTTTAATGGGTATAATCATAGTAAAATACATGATGAAGGTTATAGAGGATATACTCATAGTAAAATATGGTTATAGAGGAGATACTCATAGTAAAATATATCTAAGAAAGAATAGAAGAGAAGATATAGTAATAGAACATATCAATGAAAGAATAGAAGAAGAGATATAGGAATAGAAGAAAGGTATAAGAGAAATAGGAGATCAATAGGGCAGGGGACGGAAGGCACTCTAGTGCACTTGTACTCATTGCATGCATGTTGGAGCTGACCTAGGGCAATGGCTTGTGTGCCAGCAGATATGGCTCCACATGCTACCTGTTCCATAGGTTCGCCATCACTGCTATGGTCTTTCCAAGTTTTAGGTAAGGTGCAGCTTTTGTTATAGTCACTCCAGATCAAATCCTACTTTTACTGTATTTCAGAGAGCTATAGAATAGGTAGGCCACACAATGATAATTTTGTTTTTTGCTTAGTGTATTGTGTGGATTCACACATTATACTGTTGTTTTTAAATCCTGTCTAAACCATAGATTTTAAATTCAGCCAAGACATACTTGATTCATTATGAGATTCCAGCAATCTAGTGCATTTTGTACCCTATTTATTAGATTTATTAGATTTGCATGCCGCCCTTCTCCAATGACTCGGGGCGGCTTATTTGAAAACATCCTTTCCTGTCTGTGCAAAGTTGCATCACAAAAATCTGTTAGAAGACTGCTCTCCTTCCTCACTATGCTTCATAGAATTAGAAGGTGCTGAGAGGCCATCCAGTCCAACCCCTGAATGATGCAGCATTCACTACACTATCCCCAATAGTGACTACCACAGCCTCCATTTGGAAACCTCCAGTGAAAGGGAAGAAATCATTTTGCGTTCTATTCTATTCCACTAATCGATAGTTCTTACTGTCAAGAAGTTCTTCTTAATGTCTAATCTATATCTCCATCTTCGACATTCCATCCCATTAATTTTAATCTTGCTCTCTGGAGCAAGTGAGAATACCTCCAGCCCTCTGCAGTATGAGAGCCTTTCAGATATTTGAGGACAACTATTATGTCCATTCTTGACTTTCTCAAGCTAGATCTTTTAACCATTCCTCATAGGACTTGGTTTCCAATCCTTTCATAACCTTGTTAGCCCTTGCTTCAGTTTATCCATGTCTCTCTCCCCCCCTCCTCCCCCAGCTGAGGTGTGCAGAACTGAGCACAATACTCTAACTGAGACCTGACTAAGACATCAGAGCAGGATGATATTTCCTGTGATCTGAATTTTTTGCTCCTCTCGATGTTTCTAAATATGTTATTGACCTTGTTTTCTGATAGATCTTTCTCATTTAGTACCATATACCAATGGTTGTAACCAATGAAGGGCTACCAGATTTTTTACTACTACACTGTGGGCGTGGCTTATGCAGGATTCCCTGCATTTTCTTTCATATTTCAATGTAAACTGTGTGTTCTGTGTGCTCCATTCTCGCGACCCCACTGCGTTCCCCCCTGTCCGGGCAGCAGCCCACCCCTAGTTGTAACATTAACAGTTATAGGATACTTCTTATGTAGGCTTCTATCATATGATATAAGGGTGCTGAAAGTATTGTTATCTTAAGTTTTCTTCATAAAAACATGAAGACAGTATTGCTTATGATTAAATTAAAATGTTGGGGGTGTACTTTGGTGAAAGTTAGACTATATGAATAAAATGCAACTTTTACCTCCAAGGGCAAATGTGAGATATTAAAATTTAAAAAAATAATAATTAAAACTGAACATCTTACTGTAAGAATTTAATGGATATAGTATAGAACAAGGTCTTTCAGTATGTTACATTTATACATTATAAATATTTTGGCTTTGCTTTAGTGAAAAATTTTAGAAACTAAAGAAAAAAATTAGTCATGTTTTTAGTAAATTTTTAAGCTGTACGTGGTGCATGTCATTTATTTTGAATCTTTAACATAACTTATAAAAGCTACCCATCATATCTTCCCATTCTTCAAACAGCTGTTGAACTTTGGTATCGCGAACCAGCATGTACAACGCCAATCTTGAAGCTTATGGCTGAGATGATGCAAAACAGGTACAGTTGTTCCCACTTAATTGACTTGATAGTTCTCTTAGCTACATCAACAACTGCAGGATTTGCCTCAAAACAAAAATTCCCACTACTAGAAACTATATTTGTAGGGATTTTGTGCAATCAAATTAATGTTGAAAAGCTTCTCTTACAGCTATATATATTCATGCTCCTTTGCAAATTTTAAACTACTTAATATATCACAGTCATTCAGATGCATATAATTTAAATTAGATCTGTGTATTTATCTGTACTTTTCTGATTTTTTTTTGTTGTTGTTCTAATTCACTTCCAACAAAATGATGAGATAAGCTACCTTGCTGGTCTCTTTGCAAATATCCTTTTCTGACTACGATGAATATAGAGCAGTGCCTAGGGTATTCTGGCTGACTAGGGAATTCTGAGAGCTGATGTCCTAGCATCTTAAAGTTGCCAAGGTTGAAAAACACTGATATATAGTGATTTACTATACGAAGCCAATCAGGATTGCCTGATCTCTCCTTGGTAGACTTTTACGCCCAATGGATTCACCCTTTAAGAAAGGGAGCCCAGTCTACTTTATCTCTGAGAAAGGATTCCATTATTAGAAAACAGTGGACAGTTTACTGCATAATTCCTACAGAAATACCCTGCACAGTTATCTTCGTATGAGCAATGGCTGGTTTTTTTCTCTCTTTTTTGAACTTGAATAATTGAACTTCTCAATTAATGTCTTATAATTTTTAATGGGTCGCATAATGATTAGGCTGAAAGGGTACCATTTAGAATAACCAAGTTTGCACTCAAAATCTTACTGTAAACTAAATGTGTATTTGCAAATATATTTGATTTTTTAAAAGGAAATTCTACATTTAAATAATTGAGCTGTCACAAAGCTGACCAATCATAGTCAAAATTGAAAATAGTTTTTCAGTATTCTAATTCAACTCAGTCTATAAACTAAACATTGAATGGATATCTTTTAAATATAATACATCTTAAATAGAGACCAGGTGATTGGGTAACTTTAATTTTGGGTGATTTTATTATTGATCTATATTAATCCTCTCCAAGGAGGCTTTTAAAAGGAGTTTGATTATATTATATTATATTATATTATATTATATTATATTATATTATATTATATTATATACATATACATATACATATAGGTGTGTGTGTGTGTGTGTGTGTGTGTCACATGTTTTTGCTGAATTTGAAAATTAAGTGATATATAAATTATAATATAGCTTTAAAGGAAAAAAGGTTCAAATCCAAATTACGAACAAGACAAAGAGGTCTCTAAAGGAAGGAAAGCTCATTGAAATACTTTGCATATTCATTATATTAATTTACCTATTGGTATTCAGAAAATCTATATTGTTCCCATTAGACATCATCATTGGGGATGGGTTTGCTTTTTCTTGATTTGTGTACAGCATTAGGTTTTACAGGTTAAAATGCATAGTACAATACACTTTGACATGGTGGAAATATGTTACAGAGTATTAAATTGTGCAATATGATAAAATGGAGTTGTTTCCATTATTTATATCTGCCAGATGTTACTGTTTTGTACTTTGTAGAATAGAAAATATTATAAAGTGTTCCTTATGCAGCACAAAATCCTAGCCTCTGTTAGAGAATTCAGAATTTCTGGAATTTTAAGAACATTTCTGTAATTTGTCCATATAATAAATAAGACATTTTGTTCCATTTCTTCGTTTAGGAAATGTTTGAAATAATACAGGAATACACGGAGAGTAAAGCTCTGTCTACTTTGACTTTGGAACAAGTTTATTTCTTCCTAATAGTTTCTTTTGCAACCAGTCCATTTGTCATACAGAAGACTTTAAAAAATCCCTACCACACAGTCTAAATTGAATTATTTACATAGAAAATTAATTTTTATTATTAACTAAATAATGTTAATAATAATAGAGGTGGTTTGGTCTAGTATGGCCTAGGAATCAGGATATGGTGTAATCCTTGTCCCTTTGTAGCTACAAATGCCAGCTTTGGGCCAGTTGCACCGTCTCAGCCCAGCCCACCTTACAGGGTTGCTGTGTGGAAAATGGGAGGACGCAGGAGCATTGGGTATATCCTCTGCATTGAGTTATTTATAAAAAAATAAAGGCAGGATAAAAATCTAATTTTATGATTGCCCCATTCCAGAATGTAACCATAATAGTTAAACATTTTGCTCAGTTATTTATATTGAGTTGTGTCTTAAGAGTAATATGCTTCAGGTTTGAGTTTCTGCTCCTGATATCATTTGCCTTTTTCATTGCTTATGATGTGACACCTATATATGTTTCCTTTTTATCCTCAGATCCTGAACAAGCTTTTTGTCCTTCCTTTAAAATCTTGTATACTTTCCCCGCTCCCCCCACGGCACATATCTCTCCACTTGTATATTTTGAGGCATCACCTGATATCTCTAGCTCTACTATTCTTAAGTGTCCAATGATGTCCTGCTCCCTGAAGCAATCTTATACATGCTGCTTCTTTTTATTTCCCAAAATGCCACAGCTCCTTCACTTCCTTCAAATCAATTCAGAACTCACCTGTTCCATGAATGCTTTCAAAGCTTCATCACCAAAGGACGATGGTGTTATTTCTATTCTTTGTTACTAAACAACATCTTGTTCATCACTATCTCTGTTCTGTCCCCATTCATGTTATTTATTTTGTCACTTTTTCCTAGGTGGTAAGTCCTTGAGATCCACATTTTTATTTACTTGTTTGCTTATTTGTTTATCTATATGTGGCATTAAATATAAGAGACAACTTCTTCTCACTTTGTCAAGGTGATTGTTTCTAATTCATTTTGCCACGAAATCCAAGCAGGAAATCTAACTGTATTACTTGCTAAGCTTCACAATCAATCTTGTGGAGCTAATTTATATATTAAGGTTGATATGAAACATTTTTCCTGTCTTGTGGGAAGTACATATTGTCTTTATTTCCATCAGTCAGCACCCACTTCAAACTATATTTATTTTTAGACTTAAAGGCCCTGCATCTTCCCTGGAATCCAAATGTATGATGGTAACAGCTTGCTGGATACATGAATATTGAATGATCAAACTCAGATTCAGTTCAATAAGTATCAACATTCAAACTTAGAGTCATGTGGCACCTTACCACGTTTTTTTGAAGTTTGTATACTTTCCCAAACATAATTAAGGCGATTGCATCTCTGTGAAATAACATTTCTTACATTAGAAATACTGTCACATTTATATGATGCTGACATAAGGCTGATATTTGCTAATTAAGCTATTTAACATTCACTTAATCAATTTAAATTTAATTGATTTTGTGATTCCTCCATTCATTCCCATCAGTGAATGAGTACAGAATAGCATGACTACTAATCTTGTTTCCAGTTACATATATTTGAGAGAAAATCTGGAACATATACACTTATTCCTTCACATCTACAAAAGTTCTGATTAGAAATTCATTGCACCGAGAATTTGTGGATAAACACCTTGATGCACATTCCATCAAAGTTGTGAAAGTTGGGATAATATTGGGAATAAAAATGTTGAATATTCTCACTTTGGATGATGAATAAACCTTAGATTTAGGCTTAATTTGAATAAGTATGTATAGAACAATGTAAGTTACTGTCATTCAAGAATCCACATTTGTTTCTATCTTAATAATCATAATTCTTGCTTTTAAATTTAAATCATTACTCTATGTTAATACATATGGTTACATGTTTTTGAAAGATTTCAAACACAACTTTAGAGAAGGGGTGGGGAGCTTAGATGCAGAATTTTTCTTATTCATTCTGATCACTTATTTTTAAAAAGATTAGGAAGACATGATGAAGATTTATTATAATGTGTGGACATTAATTAGTGCATTGGCAAACTACCCAGGACATTTAATGGATTTCTACAGAGTAGCAAGATAATGCACACACAGATAGATAGTATTCTTTTTGTTGATTCTAATTGTCTTCGTTTCTAGATGCCCCATTCTCTTGACCTCTCCCTTCCCCATCCCAATCATTTCCTTCCATAATACACAAATTGCATGTTTTGCCCATATGTTGTGATAAATGATTGGCTGGAAAATGATTATGCTAGGCAAGATAAAGGAAAGCTAAACAGGGAAGACAATTGATAAGGTAGATAGAAGGTATCAAAGAAATTGATATACATTATAAGTGCTTGTTTCATTAGATTATATAAAGATATGTTTCTGCTTTTTTTCTCAGATCTCAGCGTTTAAATTTTGATGTGTCATCTCCTAATGGAATTCTCCTCTTCAGGGAAGCTAGTAAGATGATTTGCACTTATGGTGAGTTTAATTGATAATGTTTTACATATAGTTTTGTATATTTAATAAGAAAAAAGCGCTACCTTCTAAAAAAAAAATACAGTACTTGGATCCATGGATCTAGTTGTCAGAATTTATGGTATACAATGTCAGTGGACAGCAGATCACTTTGGGTAGAAGGTGAAATACATTCCTGAAGAGCGATCATTATTCTCTGATCATTATTCTCTATAACATTACAGTTGGTTGGTTGATTGATTGATGCTGTACTTATCAATTTGAAAGCATAAGTAAGCCACCCAGAAATATAACAGAGATTTCTACATACAACCATTTGTTTATGCATTAAAAGAAAAAGGAGAGAGGGGGATTAGAAAAGAGGTTGAAACAAAATATATTTTTCCCATGTTATTTCACCTTTCAACATAGTAAAAAATGAGATATTTCAAAAGAAGAGTTCTGGAAAATAAAAAGCAAAAAAAGGAATCTTAAGGGAATATTACTTCTATGCGTGAATCTAAAAATATTGGTGGAAGTTGGCTAGAGATGCACAAGGAATGAGAATAGATTGCGATATTTTGTGGTAGTTGCATTTAAATTAATTATTGTAAGAAAACTAATTTTGTGTAAATTAGGCTAAGAGATTCATTGTGGATAAGACTTCTTAAATTAAAATTAACTGCATCAAATCCATCCACATTAAAATTAGCAGACTTACTGTAATTATTTCTAGGAAATAACAGTAATAGTTCAGATAAGGTGCAGGTCTGTTTCATAGACATAAAGAATAAGAATCTTAAGAGTTGGAAGGAGTTCATTTAGGCCACTGAATCTAACCTCCCTGTTCAGTGCAAGAATTTTCAAGCACCATTAACTAACGTCTGCTTTAACATGTCCAGTGAAGTCTACCATCATTGAATACTGTATTTTTTAAATACACGTTCAATTAAAATCTGCCTTCCTCTAATTCAAATCCATTATGGAGTGGTCAAGAACAAATATTAGACAAAATAAATTAGACAAAGAGATTAATTGTGGATAAGACTTTTTAAATTGATCAATTTTCATATGATATAGGTCCAGAATGCTACCACATCCTTTTTCGTTCATCTTTTATCAAGGCTAAACTTTCCTTTTTATAAAACTAAGCTTCTAACCCATAATAACCTTAAATGACCTTTTCTGAATACGTCTGGTATATTTGAACCCTTCTTAAAATGTGTTCTGCGCAGAACTGCACTCATTATCCAAAATGGGATCTAATCAGTACAGGATGTACTGCAAAAATAATTTCCTGCGTTACTATTGATGCAAGTTCATCAGCTGGTTTTTTGTAGCCTGATCACATTGCTGATTCATGCTCGGTTTGTAATCGACTACTAAACAAGGATATTTTCCCACATATTGTCACATCATGTATTTTTCATTTCATATCTGACTGAGCATTTGATTTTTGTTTTCAAGTGAAGAACTTTACACTGGTTTGATAAATTTCATTCTGTTACTTTTAACTCATTTCTAATATCAGTTAATTTTGAACTTTTATTTCCTTCTTTTAGCATTAACAATCCTAACACTTTTAATAAACATTTCCTTCACTTTTTTATCCAAGTCATTGCTGAGAACACTGAAAACTACAGGATTTACAATAGAAATTTATGCCACTTTCAGTTTGTTGAGAAACTATTGATGAACTGTTTTTGAATATGTGTTTCAAGATGGCAACATATCTGTTAATAGACATACTATTAACAAGCTTGTTAAGTAGAATGTTTTGTACTAATTAATCAGCTGTTGTGCTATATCAAGGTATATTACATATATTACAGATTAGATGCTATAATCTATTAAAGAATTAAAACAATTGAAAAATGATATAACATTAATCAGGCAAAACGTGTTCTTGACTAATTCATATTAATCCAATATTTGCAACAGTATTTCAAAGTGCTTAGATCACTTTGTGCTTCACTGTAAGTATCCAAATACAGTGGTACCTCATCATACGAACTTAATTGGTTCCAGGAGGAAGTTCGTAAGGTGAAAAGTTCATAAGATGAAACAATGTTTCCCATAGGAATCAATGTAAAAGCAAATAATGCGTGCAAATCCTTCAGGAAAATCCCAAACTTTAGAAGGGAGGCGAACAGAGGGCAGGGAGGAGCAGCTAAAGGGGGCGGGTGGAAGAAGCAAGGCTAGGCTAAAGGGTGAGTGGGAAGGAAGAAAGGCAAGGGGGGCGCCCCTCCCTTTTCTTTCTTAAAAAGACACCGTTTCAGTTCCTTTGCAAGCATGCAAAATCTTTACTCCTCCAAGCTGCCCCTCCCTTTTCTTTCTTCAAAAAAAGGGGGAGAAAGAAACGCCTTCATCCCAACAGCAGCTGCTTGGGTTCGTAAAGTGAAAATAGTTTGGAAGAAGAGGCAAAAAAATCTTAAACACCGGGTTCATATCTTGAAAAGTTCATTAGAAGAGGCGTTCGTAAGATGAGGTACCACTGTACTGATATCAGATTAACTGGCTTGTATCCAAATCCATCTTTCCATTTTCTTTAAGGACATAGGCAGACCATTCATCCTAAATTGGGATGAACATAATTTAGGATGAACACTCTTTGAATGGTGTGGGGGTAGAAATAGATTCCCAGATAAAAAAATTGCAGTCTACAGGAACCAGGAGCACTCCAAGTCCTTCACCCTCTAAAAGGATGCAAATGACCAGCTGTCTGCAAGGAATATAAATCCTTCCATTCCCCACAGTCCAGCCAGAGCTGAAGAAGCTTCTTTGATGAGAAGTGGAACATCTTCAAAGAAAACCCAAAAAGTCCAGTTGCTCCTTTGGGACAACCATGTCCTAGATGACTGAGAATCTCTACCGATTGTTTATTTATTTATTTTTATTTTATTTATTAGAATTGGAAGGGACCTTGTAGGTCATCTAGTCCAACCTCCCCACCCACCCACCCTCGTTCAAGCAGGAGTTCCTACAACATTTGAGACAGATGGCAATCCAATCTCCCTTTGAAGGTCTCAAGTGTTGGGGCTCTCACAACCTCCGTTGGCAAGCTGTTCCATTGGTTGGTCGCTCTCATCTTCAGAAAGTTTCTCCTCACTTCCAGGTTAATCTCTTCTTGGTCAGTTTCCATCCATTATTCTTTGTTTGGCTTTCTGGTGCCTTGGAAAATAGCCTGACCCACTCCTCTCTGTGGCAGTTCCTCAAGTACTGGAACACTGCACTTCTCTTCACCAGACTGGCCGAGCTCAGTTCCTGCAACCGCTCTTTATATGTTTTATTTTCCAGTCCCCTTGTCATCCTGGTTGCTCTCTTCTGCACTTTCTCTAGGGTTTCAATGTCTTTTTTGTAGTGTGATAATACAGTATTCTAGGTGTGGTCTGACTAAAGCTTTATAGAGTGGTAATAGTACTTCTCTAGTCCTTGATTGCATCCCTGTATTAATGCAACACAGGACTGCATTGGCTTTTCTCCACTGCAGCTGGAAGGAGAGTCCAACATGGGTAGTTAACCAATCTTATTGGTAGAGACTGAGTTAATTATTTACATATTAATTAGGTACCGCCCCCTTGTATCCCCCATGAGCTCAGTTTTAAAAACTCAGTCTAAGAGTAGAGACTTACTGAGTTTGAGCTTAAGCTAATTAAAGCTAATACATTAAGAAAATGTTTATTAAATGTTGTAACCTGTTTAATGTTCTGCTTTGTCTTTCAGGTACAGCTGGCAGCAGTGGAACAGACAGCAAGGGGTCCCTGCCCTCCGCGGGCAGCACCCCCAACGACACTCCTCAGGGGTTTTGTATTCCCTCCGAGGGAACACCCCGCAGAGGAGCATCCAGCCTGGGGTCCCTGGCCTCCGAGGCCACACTAAGGCTGCAGGCCGAAGGTGGGGGGGTCCGTCCCCCCCACTGGGAGGCTTGATATCGCTCTCCAAGATCGGCGAGGCGCGCCGAAAGCGATCAGCTGTTCGGCGGCTGGGAAAAAAGCCGCCGCTGGGGGAAAGCAAGCCGCCGACAACGCCGCCGCCGCAACAGCGCGACCGCTGAGGCCACCAGGCTGTTACGGGCAGCAGAGGCGAGAGCCAGGGCGACCACCCTGGCGTGGACCGCCATTGGCGGCAGGGCGCGGAGCGGCGAGCCCGAAAAGACCGCAAAGGGCACGGGCGCCGCCATCTTGGCAATTTTGGCGCGGAGGACGGCAATTCTGGCGGCAAGAGCGCGAGAGTGGGCTATAAGGCCCCAGTGCGCATGCGCAAGAGGCTAAATAGCCGAGGCGCCATTTTTACTTCGAGCTGCAAGGGCGTGGAGCCAAAAAAATTACTGTTCTCAACTAACTGTGAGTAAAATGGAAGAGAAGGCAGGGACTGACAAAAGCAGTTCCCCAGCTGCCAAGGATAAGGGCAAAGGGAAGGCAAAGGATAAGACTAAAGCCTCCCAATCTTCCAGTTCCTCATTAAAGGAAGCGGAGAAGTGCATTAAGGCCCTTGAAAAAAAAACTGGAAGCGGCCCTGCAGCCCTCTCCTTCTGGACTGCCCCTTACACAGCGGCAGCAGATGACCCCTGAACAACTGACCTCCCAATCTCCCCTGGGGACCACTGGGGTCATGCTAACAGGGGACTGGTCGCCTGATAGACAATTTATACCTATACCTCAGGCCATGCCATCCCCTGGCACTTCTTGGAACAGACCGGGGTCTGCAGGACACTCGGTCAGAAGCCTGCAGGGGCCTTCAGCTACGTTTACCCCCACGGCAGCAGGCTTAAGAGGTCCCTCTGGCTCCTGGCAACAGATGACACCTGACCTTCAGGAAATCATCGCCAACGTTTACTCACAGGGCATTGCTACGGGGGCGCAACAAAGCGCTAGGCCCCCACAACAGGCTCCAGAAAGAAATCCTTGGACAGTACTGCCCCCTTCTGGCGTGGGGTCGCTGATGGAGGAACCACAGTTTGAGGAAAGTGACAGAGAATATGATTGGTCAGAGGACGAGACAGTGCCAGAACCACCACCAACGGTGGGACTGTTCAAACCGGCACTATTCAGGACCTTGCTCTGTAAAGCCAAGCAGGTGATGAACCTCGCGGCCGCCCCTAAGGCAACTGACCCTACTGACACGACAAAGACCTCAGAGGCACTCCTTAAGGAAGCTCAGCCCGAGACTGAACACTTCCCGGCCTCCCACATATTTGTAGAGGGAGTTAAGCGGCCTTGGCAGCACCCAGCGGCAGCGCAAGGGCCTTCAAACATTGAACGGAAGTTTTACACCTTTGACGAGGAGGTCGAAAAACTCCTAGAATTCCCACCAATTGACCAGCCAGTAGTGACTCTGGTATCCAGTGCGCTGGTGCCCTCGGAGACTGGCGGCAGCCTGAGGCCAGAAGATAGGAAGGCGGAGATATTGCTGCGGAAGGCGCATCAGGTGTCGGGCTGGGGGTTCAGAGCGGCTGCCGTGGCTTCGTTCATCAATAGGGCATCCATTATGTGGTTGCAGGAAATGCAGGCCAGGCTCGGGCCAGAGGACGGACGTCTCCGGCAAGACCTGAGCAAGCTGCGAGCGGCAGCGGAATTCTCGGCAGATGCCACCCTCCATGCGGCGAAGTTCTCGGCTAGGAGCATGGCAACCATTATGTCGTCACGACGCCTTCTCTGGCTGAGAAATTGGCCAGCAGACTTAAAATCTAAGTGGCGGCTGGCCTCAAGTCCATTCCAGGGATCCATGCTCTTCAGGGAGAGTTTGGAGAAGGTCCTCATTGAGGACAGGGACAAAAAGAAAGTGCTCCCCAGGGCTAATAGGAGACAGGACCGCAGGTCCGCCCCATACACACGGCGCCAGAACCCTCGCTGGGAAGCCAACTCAGGTACGGGTCAGGCCCAAAGACCTTTTGTTCAGGGCCAATACAGCCAATACAATCAACCAGCCTTTCGTTCCGATCGGGGATCTTTCCAAGACAGGCCCCGAGGTTACCAACAATCGAGACGGCCCTTTCGGGGAGGTAACCAGAGAGGCTTTCGTCGCTCCAAGTGACTCAGCCGGGATGCCGATAGGAGGGAAACTTCAACATTACAGTCCCTCTTGGCAACACACATCATCCGACAAATGGGCCTTAGCCACCGTTTCGCAAGGGCTTCGACTGGAGTTTGTCCAGCCTCCACCATCCCGCTTCCTTCATTGCCCCGTAATACGGGACTCACGAAAGAGACTACAACTCTGAGAGGAGATAAAACATTTATTGGACATTCACGCTATAGAGCCGGTACCCCAACAGGAAGAGGGCAAGGGGTTCTACTCAGTGATCTTTATAGTACCCAAGGCCTCAGGAGGCTGCCGGCTCATACTAAACTTGAAACAACTGAATGTTTTCATAAAATACAGGAGGTTTCGAATGCACTCCTTACAGACAATTATAGCTTCCATACGCTCCCACGATCTATTAACATCAATAGACCTCAAGGAAGCGTACCTCCACGTGCCCATACATCCAAGTCATCGGCGGTTCCTCCGCTTCTGCACCGAGGGGGAGCATTTTCAGTACAGGGCCATGCCGTTCGGCCTCTCCTCGGCCCCTCGAACCTTCACCAAACTGTTAGACATTTTGACGGCAGACCTGCGCCAGAGATCAGTCCGGCTGATGGCTTACCTGGACGACATAATCGTTTTGTCCAGGTCACCATCGGGAGCCAGAAACGACTTGGACAGGACGGTGCAAACACTGGAATCTCACGGTTTCACGATCAATATGGAGAAAAGTCATCTGTCTCCCACCACCAGATTGCTTCATCTCGGAGCAGTCATAGATACCTTATCAAACACGGTATCTCTTTCTCCAGAGAGACAACGCACCATACGGCAACTGATCTCCAGCATTCAGCACAACAGGAGAGTTTCCCTGGCGTTGTTATCCAAAATCCTGGGGACATTGGTGTCAGCCATAGGCATCGTTCCCTGGGCAAGACATCATATCCGGGATCTACAGTGGTTCTTGCTCCCAGCTCAGAGAACCAGGAGGAGCCACTGCAACAAAAAGGTTCGTGTTCCATGGGCAGTCAGAGAGTCCTTACGATGGTGGACATCGCTAGCCTTAAGCAAGGGTTCCCCCTTTCAGCTCCAAAGTCCAGTAACCCTCACGACAGACGCCAGCCTTTTAGGATGGGGCGCACACATTGGACATCACATGGCCCAGGGCCTCTGGTCAGACAAGGACTTGGAGCCAGTCAACATCAATTTCCTCGAATTGAGAGCAGTGTTCTTGGCCCTCCAAGCGTTTACCCCGCTAGTACAGGACAGACACGTGCGGGTCCTGGCAGACAATGTTGCAACCAGGGCCCATCTAAATCATCAGGGGGGCACGAGGTCACAACGCCTCATGGAGGAGGCCAACCATCTCTTGGCATCCTTGACGGCCGAACATATTGCCGGCGTCAGCAATACTCAGGCGGACTGGCTGAGCAGGACCATTCTAGATCCATCGGAATGGAGCTTGGATCCCGCCATCTTCCAGCGGATGACTCAAAGATTCGGCATTCCCTCAGTGGATCTGTTTGCAAGCCAGCGGAATGCTCAACTTCCCAGGTTTTACACACGTTTTCCGGATCCAGGGGCGGAGGGGACCAACGCCCTTCTCTCCCCTTGGCCACCCGGTCTACTTTATGCTTTTCCTCCCACCAGTCTCATCCCCAGGGTGGTGGAGAAGATCCTGGAAGAGAGAGCGGAGGTGCTATTGGTGGCGCCTCACTGGCCTCGACGTCCATGGTTCTCCGACCTTGTGGCGCTATCGGTGTCACCACCGTGGAGGATTCCGGACCGGATCATCGCCCTCAGTCAAGGGAACCTGCAACACCCGGATCCCCAGTGGCTACATCTAACCGTGTGGCACTTGAGAGGAGCAGGCTGAGGCAACAAATGTTACCGGAGAAGGTCATTGATACAATACAGGCAGCACGACGTCCATCGACGTCAAGAATCTACCAGGCGACTTGGCAAGCGTTCTGTAAGTTTTGTGAACAGCGTCATCTGAACCCGAAGGAGACATCGGTAATTCCGGTGTTGGAATTTCTGCAAAAGGGGATAGAACGGGGGTTAGCCCCTAACACCCTAAAAAGACAGGTGGCAGCCCTTGCCACTATGATACAAGTTCCAGAGACACGCTCCTTGGCTTTTCACCCGTGGGTGAGGGACTTTCTACGAGGAGCTACAAACAAACACAGCCCGCCAGTCCGGAGGTTTCCGTCATGGGACCTTACGCTGGTACTCAAAGCATTGACAAAACCACCCTTTGAGCCTTTGAGGTCCATTTCTC
Organism: Erythrolamprus reginae; assembly: GCF_031021105.1. Lineage (NCBI taxonomy): Eukaryota > Metazoa > Chordata > Lepidosauria > Squamata > Dipsadidae > Erythrolamprus > Erythrolamprus reginae. The sequence continues at coordinate 244,410,392 of NC_091950.1, forward strand.
TACGACTGCTATCCATTAAAACGGCCTTCCTGGTCGCAATCACGTCGGCACGCAGAGTGTCAGAAATAGCGGCATTATCAGTCAGATCGGACCTCTGTATTTTTTATCCAGACAGAGTTGTGCTAAGATTGGATCCCACCTTTATACCAAAGGTGAATTCTACATTTCATAGGAAACAAGAATTGATACTCCCTGACTTTTGTACTCATGGGAATCATCCATCTGAATTGCGATGGCACAAAATTGACGTCAGGCGAGCTCTGAAAATCTACATCAGACGTACGGAAACGTTCAGGAAGTCTGAACAGTTGTTCATATCATTCTCGCCACATAAGATGGGTCTAGGCCTGTCTTCTAAATCTATTAGCCGATGGCTCAAGGATTGTATCATGGAAGCTTACAAGGCTAGGGACCAGACCCCACCATTAGGACTGACGGGTCATTCAACACGTAGCGCGGCCGCATCAGCTGCCTGGGCCACGCAAGCATCCATAGAGGATATCTGCAAGGCCGCAACCTGGGCGGCTCCTTCCACCTTTGTTAAACATTATAAGTTGGATTCGTTTGCTTCAGCGGACGCAGTGTTTGGAAGGCGTGTTTTGCAACGAGTTTGTGCCTCCACGACATCCCTGACAAGACCTTCTCCCTCCCATGGGCCTTAATCTTTGGCATATCCCATGTTGGACTCTCCTTCCAGCTGCAGTGGAGAAGGACCGTTGTATCTACCTGAACGGTCTTCTCGCTGCACTGGAAGGAGAGTCCAAACCCACCCGGCACTGTTTAAGTTCAGGGACGCCGGAGTTGGGGGGACATTGTTTTGTTGGACAGTTGACAATAAAAATTGGTTATCCTCTTACATTGTCTTCGTTTTTAAAACTGAGCTCATGGGGGATACAAGGGGGCGGTACCTAATTAATATGTAAATAATTAACTCAGTCTCTACCAATAAGATTGGTTAACTACCCATGTTGGACTCTCCTTCCAGTGCAGCGAGAAGACCGTTCAGGTAGGTACAACGGTCCTTTTGGCTGCTGCTACACACTACTGGCTCATATTTAGTTGGCTGTCTACCAAAATACCAAGATCCTTCTCACAGTCGCTGCTATTTATTTATTTATTTATGTAATTTCTATGCCGCCCAACTCCTTGGGGACTCTAGGCGACTCACAACAGAAATATAAAACATCAACAATAATACAAAAACTTCTAAAAACAGTTAATTTTTAAAAAAAATTCTGCTGGATCCAGAGAAGGGTTCTTGAGGAGGGGCCTCACAATTGCTTCCTTTAATGATTGTGGGAAGGACCCCTTCCTCGAGGAAATATTAACCAGAGCCTGGGGCCAGCTTCGTGTCACCCCCCTGCTGGCCAAAATCAACCAGGAGGGGCACGGATCCAATGAACAAGTGGAAGAACTCATCGCTCCCACAGCCTTGTCCACGTCCTCAGGAGTTACAGGATCAAATTCATCCCACACAAAAGGACTAATTCCTCAGCTTTACCCTGTAAGGGTTCCTCCATTCCCTCTACATTGAAAAGGGAACGAATCACCCTAAAAAGGACAGCAGACGCAATAAGTGTGGGAAAATACAAACATTTTGCCGTCCATATCACCACTAGATAAGTCCGAATAAAGGCTCTTCCATCAAATTTGGAGTTACTGATTCTCCAGCGTCCATCCAAAAATTGAGGGGAGTCTGCCGGCTGGAAACTTTCCCCTACGATCCTCACGTTTCAAGCACCCTTTTTTCAATCGGAAAGGAGGATTTGCCACCTGAAAATGCTTTTGTTTAAAAGGCTCTCAACGCAGTTCCCTGGGCTGCTTTGGGAATCAGACTCTGACCGAGGCAGCAAAGCTGCAGGGGCTTGCTGGGAAGCCTGGTAGCATATTTACGAAATGGCTGATCCAGGAGGACTGATGTGCTGCCTCTCTATTGGACCTTTCTAAGAGGAAGCATGGCTTTCAATACACTTTCTCAGGTCGCTTCGGGAATCAGGCTCCATATAGAAATAAGGCTCTCCGCTGCCTGGAACCAGCCAAAAATGCAATGCACGGAGCATGTGGGCGTGGCTACATTCAGAGTATAAGTCACATCCAGATTTTCACCCTCTTTTTGTGGGGGGGAAAGGTGCGCCTTATACTCAGAATAGGGTAATTTGGTCACAATGTTGATGGATGAGATTGGTTTGGCATGATTTGTTCTTAACTAACCTGTGTTGGCTGTTGGTTATTTCTTGATTTATTTCTGTGGTGGGAGATCTGTTTTTAAAATTACTTTTTCCAGTATTTTCCCAGGTATTGATGTTAGGCTGATTGGTCTGTAGTTACCTGGGTCTGTTTTTTACCTTTTTTGTATATCCCATTAGTTCTGCCATCCTACTTGCTAAACAAACCACCTTGCCTTTTTGTACAATGGATTAAAGTTGAACGTTATTTACAATTATTCTGGTTATTTGAAGGGGGGGAAATGTCCTTACATTTTCAGATATACTGCATGTCTCATAATTAAGGTGACAAGATGTCCCGCTTTTGGTGGGACAGTCCCGCTTTTGAATATTTATTTATTTATTGTATTTGTATGCTGCCCCTCTCCGCAGACTCGGGACAGCTATATCCCGCGTCCCACAGCATTTTTAAAAAGTCCTGATTTTTTTACAAGCAGGAGGTCTGGTCATCTTACCCTCCATCCACTCAACAGTATTTGGGTGGATGGAGGGGAGCAGAAGTGGGGGGGCTCAGAGGGTCCCCATTTCCTTTGGGGGGAAAGGCGCCTCCCCCACCTAGAGTGAATCTCCCCATCCAGCCCATCCAGGCCACCTACCTGCTGCTCTTCCTCGCCCGGCTCTCCTGCCGTGTGCAGCCTCTACAGACGGAGCCCCGATGTGGCCCGGGAGGGTAGAAGCCCAGTGCTGCCCTCGATGCCCACAGCCCCTCCAGGTGCCCCCAACTCTCCCCCGCTGCCCTCCGCTTGGGCTTCCTGGAGAGGCTCTAGGGCAGATCCCAAGGGAGGATGAGGGAAGGGCGGGGGCGGTGGGCAGGAGGCTGGAGGGGAGCCAGGAGAGGCCGCCAAGCGGACGAGGAGTCCGGAGAAGGAAAAGGAGGCTAGGGAGAGAATCAAGAGGAAGATGGAGGGAAATGAGGGGAGGGGAAGACCGCAGTTCTTCCCCCTCCCTGCACACCTTCGAAAGGTCCCTGGAACAAGGCAGGAGAATTGATGTCTGCATTTCCCTTTTTAGGCTTGTAGTAATAATGCGCGAGGACCGGCAGGCGGATTGGGGGGAAGTGCTGAGGGGCTCCTCCTTCTCAAAATGCAAACAAACTACGCCTTTTTAAAGACTCAGACGACGGTGCCTTCCCCACCCCCGTGCTTCTCTCCTTCCCCTGCTTTCGCTTCGCCCCCGCGGTTTCCCGTGGTTTCATCCAGGCCGCCTCTTGCCTTTCACTTTTTGACGCCTCCTTTTGAACTGCAGGGAAACTGCGGGGCGAAGCGAAAGCGCTTCGCTCCCACACCAAGTGGCCTGCCGGTCCTTGTGCTATTTCTCCTCTTCCTGATGAGTCAGCGAAGACACCCGACTTGCCAACCTGTCGCCCTCGATGCTGTGAGTTTTGGCAGTCTCAAGACCACAGCTGACTTCCATTTGCGGTCTCCCACCTCCCGGGGGAGCCAAAATGCCTGCCTGGAGTTGCAACAGATGCAAAGGGGTTGGGATTGAAATGTTTCCCTGGAAAGTCTCGGTTTCTTTGTTTGTTTCGACATTCATGGCTCTGAGGGGAAACAGGGCCCTGGTTGAAGAGTTTGCTAGTTTGGGCGCATGCCGGCGTCGTTCCCACCACCACCACCACCCCCGCAGTGGTGTGCCAAGGTTACAATCTGGTCACTTGGTTAGGGTAAAATTGTTCCGGTTATTTTTCCCTGAAGCATTGATAAAAACCTTATGACCTTGAACTCATTGGTTAGATCCTAGAAGGCCTATTGAGACTGTTCCATTCTCAATCCCAGTGACAACTCCCTGATGCTTGGAATTTTAACTCCCATAATCCTTGATTTGCTAGCCTGGATCTGAACATCCTGGAAGTAGTTAGGCTTATCAGATGTATCTAAATGGAGCAAATTACAAAAGATATTGGCAAAACTGTGAAAAAGATTTGTTCTAGACCCTAATAAGCTGCATTGCTCTAGGTTTTGTGTTTTTTTTAATTCATCCCCCTCACAGTTTGGGAAGACTGACAGAAAAATAATATTTTCAATATGCTGTATTTTATTTATCTCCATTCTGTCATGATATACTTTGATGTAAGTTTTTAATTTTGTTGCAGCATTCAGTTGTTCTAGCAGTTACTGTTCAGGGTCAGCCTCAAGGTTAGCCACAGTAGCACAGAACAATTTCCTGTTCTCATAGACCAGGTAACATTTGGATGAGGATTACATTTTACCACATTTCCAGTAGACGGGGACATTATTTCTAATGAGCTTTAAATTGCTTCTAGAACATCCATTGTGTGAAACGTAGTGTTGTAATCCATTCTACTCTTCCAGCTTAATATCATGTATCTTTTTAAAGAAAAAGTTATTTGTTGCTGTCTAATAAGTATTATTAATTTTTAATCAATTGTTCATTTTCAATAATGGAACATACTTTATATCCATTGCTTGTTCTATTTAGAGAATTCATAGCAATGGTAGTGACATTTTGCAGATATATAAAAGCTGGCAGATTTTACATTAGTAAGCAATAGTGTTACGTATTTTAAAAGCATACAGCCACATATTTCCCTCTATTTTAATGATAGTTCAATCATAACAATTTTATTTTAATAATATCTACTTCTGGCTCTTAAATAATTTTTATCTTTGTTTATACAGGTTATAATAGCATAATTCTTTCTAAATTCTTTCTTTCTGCTAAATAATACTATGTTAAATTCTGCTGTATGTCCAAAAACACTAGCTGTTAAAAATGTTCTCCACTTCAGAAAAACAAATATCTGTTACAATTATGAGACAGCTACTGGAAAGTTCATCCCCAAGATACTAAAGCTGCTTGTGACAACTGCAGTATTCAGTCAACTACATCATGTGAATGACAAAATCCAGTCAATTGAGGCAATTTCTAGTCTTTTCCTTCTATATCCTACTAGAAAAAGAACTGGAGAAATACAGTGGTTTAGAAAAGCAACTGTTTCCATGACAAAACAGATTGCTGAGTCCAACCTACAGAATGTATCTCCTAAATAGTGATTGGCTGAAAAACTCAAGTCGTATCTGTCTCCTGGGTGAACAGTGTAGAGAGGCTAGTAATATAATGAAATCTGCCAGTACTGTCCTGTTACAAAGATTTATGGGTCTCTGGGAAGTTCTGGATAGGGGATTCTGAAAGTGACAGCTCTTGATTCAGTTAGTGTGATTGTGTGGTGCCAGTGGTATGGCCATTTAACTTTGTTAGCAGTTGACTAGGTTAAGTGTTATGTGTATAGATTAGAACACATGGAACACCGTGGAACTTTAGTTTCAATTTTAATTTCTAGTAACAATTGTTTTCCCTTACAACTGGTCTCACATTTGTGATCATTGCAGCATTCCCACAATCACGTGATCAAAATTTGGACATAGGATTAAGACAGTTGCAGCATCCTATAGTCATGTAATTGCCATTTGCAACCTTCCCAAATGGCTTCCGAAAAGCATTGTCAGTAGGGGAAGACGGAATCACTATACAGTGTTCCCTCGATTTTCGCAAGTTCGAACTTCACGAAAAGTCTATACCACGGTTTTTCAAAAATATTAATAAAAAAATACTTTGCGGTTTCCCCCCCTATACCACGGTTTTTCCTGCCCAATGATGTCATATATCATCACCAAACTTTCATCCACCTTTAATAAATATTTTTTTTAATAAACTTTAATAAAGAAACATGGTGAGTAATAATCTAAATGGTTGCTAAGGGAAGGGGAAATTGCAATTTAGGGGTTTAAAGTGTTAAGGAATGGCTTGTGATACTTTTCATAGCCAAAAACAGTGTATTTACTTCCGCATCTCTACTTCACGGAAATTCGACTTTCGCGGGCAGTCTCGGAACACATCCCCGCGAAAATCGAGGGAACACTGTATTCTCATATATTTATCTGCCTGGTCCCAGGTCAAATAATAACTCCCTCCAGGTCCAATCCATTTGAGATTGTTGCCTCAGAAGCAGGTTTTTTTAATGGCCATGCCACATTTTAGAAGTCCTGGATTCTAGAACACACTTATTTCCACTTAATACAGAATGGAAGAATGTGTTGATTAATGGTGTAGTTGTGAGCACTTTATTAGAGTATTTAGCTGGTTTGATTATTTTGTTTTGACCAGTTATTTTATGTATTTTGGACTATTTTAATGATGACATTGTTAGCTTCCAAGAGCCTTCTGGAATTGGCGGCATATAAATAAAACAGTTGGAACCTATGTCTGAAGAAGAGTTGTTGACTTTATTTCAAAAGTAAGGCTGCTTAAGGCTCCCAGCCAAAGATGTTCGCTTGGTTAGTTGGTTGCAGACTTTTAATTGCCCAACAAGTTAACATCATTACTTTGCACTGTTGATGTTATCTGACTAAGTAATGAAACGTCTCCATACTAATAACCATGCTTTGAGAGCACCAAGAACTCCAATGTTTAACTCTGAGTTACACAAGAGCCATGGTGGTGCAGTGGTTAGAATGCAGTACTGCAGGCTACTTCTGCTAACTGCTGGCTGGCTGCAATCTGGCAGTGTGAATCTCATACATGGGTATGCCCATGTTACACCAACACTCTGCAGTCTGCATTGGTTGCCGATCAGTTTCCGGTCATAATTCAAAGTGTTGGTTATGACCTATAAAGCCCTTCATGGCATTGGACCAGAATATCTCAGAGACCGCCTTCTACCACACGAATCCCAGTGACCGGTTAGGTCCCACAGACTTGGGACATTGTGGTCTGCCGGGATCCAGGGGAAGAGCCTTCTCTGTGGCAGCCCCGACCCTCTGGAATCAACTCCACCTGGAGATTAGGATTGCCCCCACCCTCCTTGCCTTTCGCAAACTCCTTAAAACACATTTCTGTCGTCAGGCATGGGGAAATTGATTCCCCTGGACCGTTCCGTTTTATGCATGGTTTGTATGAATAAGGGTGTGAAACAAGGTTGTATTCTGTCCCTAACACTCTATGTAAGTCAATGATTTGGAGACTTTATTATATGTGTTGATGGCCACTGTCCATTATTAACCAAAAGAAAAAATATTCTTCCAAGTACGTATTAGATTGGGTTTGAAATGCCTATTTAAGATGCTAGTCAAGTATTGCCAAAATAATAAACTACAAATCAAATATAAAAAAACTAAAATTGGGGTGGGAGAGTGTTAAGGAAAAAGACACTATAACTTGAAATTTCAAGATCATAGGAAGTGGAGAATGTTAATTATCTTTGCATCTTATTTAACCATGTTATGTCCTGGCAACATCATTGTAAAGCAGTAATTTTGAAAAGCTACCATGAAGGCCTTGTATTATTCCTTTAGCAATGCAACTTTTTAATGCAAAAATTGCATTTCAGTAACCAAACAGCAAATAAAATGGTTAAATGTTCTAAGTTGTGTTCCATATTCTCTAGTTCTCTTGGAAATCTGGTAGTTCTCTTTGAAAGCAAAAGCTTGGCTAAGAACTAATAAGTTTTGGCTTCAAGCATACATTTTCAAAAACAAGGAAGGACTGCTGCAAGAAATTCCAATTGTTTCCTATGTAGGTATGTCATTTAAACAGGTGACCCAAAAGATTGATCACATTGTTTTTATATCCTGATTATTTGATTTCCAAGGATATGACTTCAGCATTTCATAAGATTAAACAAATATTATTTATTTATTAATTTTTATTAATTAGACTTCTATGCTGTCCTTCATGAAGCGACTCAGGGCGGCGTACAACATAGTAAATAGAAGCAATATATGTGTAGAAATATAATTATTTTAAAAGAAATATACAAAATTGGCAAAATTCTAAAAACTCCATGCACAGTCACCCACATTTATCTAATTCAATCATTCACAACATCGTCCGGAGACAATCTCGTCCCCGAGATTATAGAATATTGTGAGCTAGTTGACTGAATGGGAATGAGAGTTTTAATTGGTTTTAGGTTTTTTAGATTATTAATTTAAATTAATTGGATTTAGGATGCTATATTGTTTCTTTATATGTTGTAAGCCGCCCTAAGTACTCAAAGAGGGGCGGCATATAAATCCAATAAATAAATAAATACCGTAATTCAGGGCAGGAATTATTGGTAAAGGCCAAAGTTCCATATTTAATTGTGGGTTATGCAATGAATTATAACTACACTTATCAGCTTATGATACATTGTAATAATTTATATTTAAGTAAATAAATAACAGTTTTTTCAAAAAGCAGATTAAATGTGTTGCCATCCAATAGACTAAATGCTAGGTTTCAAAAGATCCCTAATTCTGAAAAACACTCTGTTATAGTATTGACCTTGATGCAGTAAATCGTATTTTATTGCTTTGTGAATTTTCGGTAAGATATTATCTAGCTTATTTTAAAATCAATGTCAGGAAGACATATTTTTAGATATGTTAAAATTTTACTCGCACATAAAAATGTTAACATTATAAAGGTAATAGCCAATTTTTTTACTATACTGTATTTATAAAAGCAAGATCTTAAGTAGCACAACAGTAAAACTGAATTTTAAATTTAATCAGTTTATTTTATTCGTTAAACTATTTTATCATAACACTAAATTTTAGATTACCTCTGTTCTTTGCTATTTGGACCTTTTGGTCGTGTGTGTGTGTGTATAAACTTTAATTTGCATCTGGGAATTAACTGGTAACCAATGCACATCCTGCAATATAGATATGAATACCGCAACTTTCTAAAGTTTCTAATAGTTTCTTAATGATCTTCAGAGGCAATCACATAATTCAGTTACTAGTGGATCAATCATCACTTACTAAGTTTAAATATATTTGGGATAAATACATGCCCATCATTCGACAACATTTTAAAAAACATAAATAAATCAATTAATTTAAAGGAAATTAAAAAGTAAAGGGCAGACTTGATGGACTACTAGGTCTTTTCTTCTGTCTGTTTTCTATGTTTCCATATAGACAATATTATAGCAGTCTATCCTTGGTTGATAAGTGCCTGATTTGATGTAACCATATTCCATTTGAGGAAAGACTACAGCCAGTGATGCCAATAGCCATGACGAGGAGGATCTCCTATTCCACCTTCAAGAGATAATGCCACAGCTGACAGAATAATCTTAACTAATGTCATATTAAGGAGGGGGCAGGCGGTGCCAGTTTTAGTCTATTCCATCCATCTAGTATCTGAAAAGCCCCAAACAAGACATATTTATTTATTTATTTATTTATTACTTAGATTTGTATGCTGCCCCTCTCCGAAGACTCGGGGCGGCCCACAACACGTGGAAACAAATCATAAATAATCTAACAAATTTAAAATTAAAAGATTTAAAAGACCCCATATACTAACAGACATACACACAAGCATACCATATATAAATTAAACATGCCCAGGGGAAGATGTTTCAGTTCCTCCATGCCTGACGGCAAAGGTGGGTTTTAAGGAGTTTACGGAAGGCAGGAAGAGTAGGGGCAGTTCTAATCTCCGGGGGGAGTTGGTTCCAGAGGGCCGGTGCCGCCACAGAGAAGGCTCTTCCCCTGGGGCCCGCCAACCTACATTGTTTAGTTGACGGGACCCGGAGAAGGCCCACTCTGTGGGACCTGATCGGTCGCTGGGATTCGTGCGGCAGGAGGCGGTCTCGGAGATATTCTGGTCCAATGCCATGAAGGGCTTTAAAGGTCATAACCAACACTTTGAATATATCAAATTCTGCAGTAGAAAATAATCTAACATTCATCATTTGAGATATATGTTGTCTCAGGGTAGTTCATTTTCAATTGTTGGCTTAGCTAGGGTAAGAGTGTTTCAAGTTATTTTATTTGGCTATATAAAACAGGATCTGGGGCACACTCAGTAATTTTTAGTGTAAAAGCCAATATCTCTATCTGGGCATGTAAAAACGTAATATTTGATATCCATATATCTTTATATTATCATTATATTGCCGAAAGGACCAATGTAAGGATTGGCAGACATACATTTATAGTGTAAACAAGTAAAATGTCTACATAGATAAATTAGTGATGTTTGGATAATAATATTTTATTTCAGAGGTTTTATTAGTAAGTAAACTAATAGTCTACATACAAATATATGAACAAACAGGTAATCCAATCTCCCTTTGATTTTAAGTCAAACACTTTTCCAATTCCTATTTAGCCAAATCTAGATTTGGCCTTTAGAGAGAAAAGGGTTTATTTTTTCATTCTTAAAATACTGTTGAAATTGGCAGATTTTAACTACCAGTACTAAAAAGCTTTTCATCCCCCTCCCCCCCAAAATAAGTATTTTCCTTTAATGTATACAATTCAGTAACAACTACTTAATAGCAGGATAATATCAAGTAGTCCAAGTCAGGGAATAACATCCACCCTTAATTTGTCTTAGATGTAAGTCAGATCACATGATCTGTCCATTGATAATTGTCTAGCACAAATATTCCAGTAATGATAAAAAGTAACAGTTAAATGAAAGTGACAATTACACAGATTCCAGGTTTTTCAGTTACTTATGCCAGTTTCTCTTTGTTTTTCCTTCTTGCAAACAGGTAATCAGATCCTATCTCTTGGGACTTTGTCAAAGGATCAAATTTATCCATTGAAACTCAAGGGTATTTCCATCTGTTACTCTGCACTCAAATCTGCCTTATGTGGAAATTATGTCAGCTTTGGCGTCTTCAAGTTGTATGGGGACAACCACTTTGACAATGTACTTCAGGCCTTTGTCAAAATGCTGCTTTCAGTATCCCACAGTGACTTACTAGTAAGAAATTATTCATCCTGGGAGTCTTTATGCAAATTATGTATTACTACCACAGGCTTAAAATGAAGATAGAGTGAAATCTAGAACAACTTAAGTGCAGTTTATTTTTGCTTCAACTGCATGCATACATTAGTTGTTCTTACACATGCAATATTATGTGTAGTTTCATTAACTAGTTATATACTTTAAAATATTTATAATATGTTATCAAGACAATCACAGACCATCTACTAAGTGGATAATAATTCACAAACCTGGAGTAGGATTGTTTTTGACATTGTCAGTTAAACTTGCTGATATGTTGTCAATCAGTATTCCTCTGACATTAACTCCCATGGATTGATTTTAATGAAAATGACAGTCTTACAAACTAGTATCTGACAAATGAGGGAGAACTCTCTGAAGACCAAAACCTTACCACTGGGTCAAATAAGCTGTACATCTTGTATATCACTGATTTTCAACTAGTCTAATAGGTATTATCTTGGTTTTTGCAATTCTCTCTATAGTACTTTTACTCAAGCAAATTTTTAGGAAAATTAAATATATAAATATCTTTTTAAAAACCATAATTTTTAATTATCTCACACAGACACACACACAAACAAACACACACAGAGAGAGAATATGTATATGTGTGTATATATACATATGTAAATAATGTAGATTTCATTAGTAAACAAGGTTTCCCAAGGCAAACAGTAAAACAGCATTGGCTGCCATGCTTATTTGATTGTACGTCCCAAAAGTTGTTCCCAAACAGATGAGAAACAACGACAGTATTATTAAAGGAGATATACAAACATGAAATGGGAAATGCAATCAGAAGAAAAGAATGTTGTTACATTTTTTTACATTTTTCTTCTCCCCTTCATCTGAGTTGCATTACTGCTTATGATTAGTTGCATCATTGTGTCCACTTTAATTCTGTTACAGAATCTTATCTTACTGCCTTCAGTTGAAAGAAAAACAAGCATAACAAAACATGATAAAAATTCACAATTGGTAATGTGACTGTGAGATAAGTATTTAGAACTATTGGAATTTTTACATAAAGATATCAAAATAACTTGGCAAAATGCAGCAGTAGCCACAAATAATATCTTTGGGAAAAAACATGCAAAATAGGTAGCACAGTACAACCAGATAAGCATTAGTAAGTAGCTGTGAAACTTTTATTCAATATTAATTTAATTTTCATTTTCATAATGTTGAGGATTCCAATTCAGTTATTGCAAAATACTTTACCTGAACAATTTTTATCTCTCTTAAGCTCATTTTCAGAATTATAAGACCTAGAATTTTTTTAAAGTTTACTTTGCCTCAGATTTTAGTATTATAATCAAAATTCTAAAACTAGAAAGTTTTTATAACAGAAGCCATTGCAGGTCTGAAGTTGGATGTTTTCATAGCAACCAAAAATATGTATATTCTCACAGAATATAAGCTGATTTAAATAAATATTTCAAAATTATTTGAATCAACTTGTAAATTTGCAGATAAAATGCCCAGAGAGTTGCTAAAAGAAATGCCTGGAATAGATGCGCAGAGTTCTCAGTAGCAAAGAGAACTGTAACTGTTACACCTGGCATAGTTATACATTCACTTCAGATATACTAGGTTGATACAGTAAAGGGAGCATCTTTCTGCCCCCTCTTGAATTCCAATTTAGAAACCCTGCATGGTTTTCCTTTCTTTTTCATATAATAATGCACCTGCACAGCTATACACCTGTACATACAATTACATACATTTGGATATAATAAACACACAAGTATGTGTATTTTGTAATTCTACTAGCTGTCTGTGGTTAGATTCCTAGTGGGCATTTCAGCCCCTTCCTGTATTATGGCTCTTTGCTTGCAGAAAAAAATGCCTGAATAGTGTCAGGATTGTGTTTGATCTATTCTGCCTAGAATATAACATATTTCTTTTAATATAGTACATGTTATTGACTATGATAAAATATTGTTTCATTACAGTAATATTTTTAATAAGCTGTGTAATTTCTTATTGTATCATATTCTCTCTTTCTCTTTTATCCCAAGCAATATAGAAAATTGAGTCAATCTTACTACCCACTTTTGGAGTGTCTATCTCAGGATCATATGAGTTTCATTACCAGCTTAGAGCCACATGCATTAATGTATATATTTACATCGATATCTGAAGGTCTAACTGCACTTGGTAAGTACACAAAAGAAAGAAACTACAAAAGAATGTAAATTTATTCTAAAGCAGACAAATGTAATGTAGCCACAAGTCATTAGGTGTTTGAGTTAATTGCTATAACAATGCAACACCTAATTGTTTATTCACGAATCTTTTAAGACTAAGTGGTCCTGTGTTCAGAAGGACATTTTTACAGACTAGTAGAGTAGACATGGCATGATCTTCAGCTAAAGAAAGAATCTAAAAAATTATTGTCCAATAATATTCTTTATTCTTTTCAGTGTATTCAAATGAAAGCAATCTTTTTTCAATGGAAGCTAAACAAAGGGTATATTACTTTGAAAACTTACTTGTTAAAAATTGTTTTATGATTCATGTAGAATTTTACACTTTCCTAATGTTGTATTTCCAAATATTTGAAAAACATAAACCACAACATGAATCATAAAACACTTTTACATTCCAATTACTTACAACATAATGCTCCATAAGTCTTAATACAATAAAACTACACAACATTCTTCAGTCTTTGGCAATGACAAAGCATATATTCCAGAACACTAATAATATAATACTTCGTTGCTATGCTTTGTTCCTATTATTACTGAGGAAAACTGATCAGATGATTTATAGTAATGTGTAAATGTAGAACAGTTTACTTAAGTTTTCAACGGCGTCATGGAAAATAAATCTACCGAAGATATTAGTATTTTTAATGTGAAAAACCGTTTGCTATAAACCTTGAAATAAAATAATCTGTTCATAGGAGATTAAAATCCTAAAGGAGTTGAAAAGTGTATATTACTCTCAGTACTGATTTTAAAAAATCAATATGCTTTTATATATTTATATATAATGGAGGTAAATATGTATGCATGCACACATACCAGTACAAACACACAAACCAATTACTCAATATAATTTTGCAGTCCTCCCAGGTGATGGAGCTTGCCCTCAAAAATCAGTTCCATCACATGACATTTTCTTATACTTTTCTACTTCCTTTATCAGAAATATATCTCCCATTGTTTGTCTCCTGAATCCTTAGATTAAGCCTGTCACCATTGCTACAATTTTTCAACATGGAAACAATCCACAAGGTAGCAGTTTCAGATTCTCCATTAAGTTAATATGTGAGCTGAGATTAAATTATGGGCTTTCTGATCCAAATGCAATTCTCTATAAAACAGATCCATATTTTATGTAAACATAAAATAACAGTTCCTATTATTGTGGTATTGGATATTTGAAAGACAGTGAGGAAGCCAAGTATAAGCCTTTTTAAAAAAATTAACAAACCTGTAAGTACTATTTTTAAAACTTCAAATCATAAAGTAATTGAAGTACACAAACAGTAGCTAATACTTTGAGTATTAAATACATAATGGCCTTGTGTATGTGCAAATGTTAAATGGTAATGTTAGAAACAGACTAAGTTTATTTAAAAGCAAGAAATGAAGGCAATTGTTAGTCAGCATTTGTCATTTATTGAAGTAATTTTTCTAATATTTCATTTTTTTAACAAAGTTTTGTTGTTTTATCCCCTTGCCTCACTAACATGTTTGACATAGAATATAACAACATGAACAACAGAAGAAAAAAGATATGAAAACCTATATTTTGAAACTTCTTTTAAGGATATTGTGAATGGAAATACCATGGGCATCATAGTTTAAGACAATGAATGTAATAATGGATGGATTGCTTTATCACATTTCTATAGCCACCTATCTAATGTAGAGATACTGGGTGGCGTACATGCAAAGTCAATGAGGGAAATTATATTGACATAATGACCACATACAACTGTGACTAAAAAGGTCGCAAAATGGTGCAAAACTTACCAAAACTGCCTTGCACAATAACAGACATTTTGGCCTCTATTAGGGTTGTAAATCAAGGATTGTCTGTATTCTGTTATGATACCTACTTACTAATTACCATGTAAAGCTTTTGTACATTATATACTGCCATTCAAAATAAAAATGAAAGCTTAATATTTTCTGCACCAAGCTATTATTATTAAATTTTAAATAGATTGGCTTGTTTACTTTCAAAGTTGAGTATTTTGAGAAGAGGTCATTTGGGTTTGGTAAAAAGAAACAGGTCAGAGAGCATTTCACTTAAATAGAATAGAATAGAATTTTATTGGCCAAGTGTGATTGGACACACAAGGAATTTGTCTTGGTGCATATGCTCTCAGTGTACATAAAAGAAAAAGATACATTTGTCAAGAATCATGTGGTACAACACTTAATGATTGTCATAGGGGTCAAATAAGCAATGAAGAAACAATCAATATTAATAAAAATCTTAGGATACAAGCAACAATTTACAGTCATACAGTCCTAAGTGGGAGGAAAAGGGTGATAGGAATGATGAGAAAAACTAGTAGAAATAGAAGTGCAGATTTAGTAAAAAGTCTGACAGTGTCAAGGGAATTATTTGTTTAGTAGAGTGATGGCGTTCGGGAAAAAACTGTTCTTGTGTCTAGCTGTCTTGGTGTGCAGTGCTCTGTAGCGACGTTTTGAAGGTAGTTGAAACAGTTTGTGTCCAGGATGTGAAGGGTCAGTAAATATTTTCCCCGCCCTCTTTTTGACTCATGCAGCATACAGGTCCTCAATGGAAGGCAGGTTGGCAGCAATTGTTTTTTCTGCATTTCCTTTCATCATAAACGAAACAAAATTCTTAAATTGTGTCATGCACAATAGTGTTGCCACTTGCCAAATAATTCTTCCAGCTATATACATTCATAAAATGCCCAAGTCAATTTTTTAGACAGCAAAACCTTGGTTCTCATGAAAAGAGAAATTAGTTGAAATGTGAATTTCAGGTTTATAATAGACATTATTTCACCTCTTCCTTGCTTGTTTCTTCAACAGCAACAATTGTCATTTTTCTCATTCTTCTGTTTTCCTCTCTTTAATCTGCTTGTTTATGTAACCTGAGTAAAATGCAATTCTATTCCAGAAGCTGATTCTATTCAACTTCAGCAAATACCTTTGTGCCCATTAAAATCAGAATAGGGGTCTTGCATAACATCTTCCCCTGTTACATTCGTACAGTGAGAAGAAAAATGAATGTCACAAGCATCTTTGATATAAAGTTATGGGAAAATATAAGTAGCCCTTAATACTTAAATTGCATCCTCATGAACAGATAAACCGCTCCACTGTGCTGCTAAGATCACTTAAAGAAGAAAATAAATACCTACTTGTATGGTATCAGCATGTTAAGAGCGTTTTTAAATGGACGTTAGTGATTTACTTTATGTTATTCAATTTTCAAGCAAATAGTCAAAGTACTGATTTAAAAGTACTGCAAAACATACTTATGAAATATGCATTTCTAGATTGCTTTCAAAGTGTTCATTTCTTTTTTGTGCGACCAAAGGGAAAGAAACTTGTAAGGAAAACATAATGGATCTTAATATGCACATAAACAGAAAGTCACTGAGAGTGAGTGGGCAACCATACACATATTCTTAACTAAAGAAATAAATCTAGATCTGTGTACAAGATTTTAATATAATTTAGAGAGAAGTCGGACATAAGCGAGAGGCGAAAACCTGATAGTCTTCACACAAATTATGTTTCCCTACTTGCACTAGGGCAGTGTTTCCCAATCTTGGCAATTTGAAGATACCTGCACTTCAACTCCCAGAATTCTCTAGCCAGAAAATGCTGGCTGGAGAATTCTGGGAATTGAAGTCCAGACATCTCCAAATTGTCAAGATTGGGAAACACTGTACTAGGAGATTAGAGCTCCACCAATTCATCCTCTATGTATGTGAAGGAAGGTTTCAGTACAATACCTTCAATTATGTACTGCAATAGATCCCTGGAATATGTTGGAAAAGAATCAATGATACGATTGATCTTGAATTTTGAACAACTGTGGAAACTACCATTCCCTTTTTTGGAATTAGATTAGATTGGATAGGGCTATTTGATGTTGTCCTGTCTCCTTCTCCCCCTCCCCCATGCCTGCTTGAATGATTCATCTTTAGCGCAAAGCACTTCTATGTAAATGAATTCTAATAAATAAAAAAGTGGACAATTAAAATTGATCACATTATTGAGTACTTAAAACATTTAACTCTTGGGCAAAATGCACAATTGAGCATTTATAAATATTAAATCATACTCTTTAGAGAGAGAATTGCTGTGGGAAATCTTTACTTGGAGTTTCTTTCTTTCAACATCCAGAATAAGTATCACCTGAGTATTTCCTCACAAAATCAATACATGTAGATAGGAACACAAGTGATTACTGAGGCCAACCATGAATTCTTTTTCTCACATTTTGCTAATACAACATTACCTTATCTTTTTGATATGCTCTGGAACCAACATTCCAAGGCCTAGTGCCATGATTTTCACAACAATAATTAATATAGAAGACTGACGGCAGAAAAAGACCTCATGGTCCATCTAGTCTGCCCTTATACTATTTCCTGCATTTTATCTTACGATGGATATATGTTTATCCCAGGCATGTTTAAATTCAGTTACTGTGGATTTAGCAACCACGTCTGCTGGAAGTTTGTCCCAAGGATCTACTACTCTTTCAGTAAAATAATATTTTATTATGTTGCCTTTGATCTTTCCCCCAACTAACTTCAGATTGTGTCCCCTTGTTCTTGTCTTCACTTTCCTATTAAAAACACTTCCCTCCTGAACCTTATTTAACCCTTTAACATATTTAAATGTTTCGATCATGTCCCCCCCCTTTTCCTTCTGTCCTCCAGACTATACAGATTGATTTTATTACGTCTTTCCTGATATGTTTTATGCTTAAGACCTTCCACCATTCTTGTAGCCCGTCTTTGGACCCGTTCAATTTTGTCAATATCTTTTTGTAGGTGAGGTCTCCAGAACTGAACACAGTACTCCAAATGTGGTCTCACCAGCGCTCTATATAAGGGGATCACAATCTCCCTCTTCCTGCTTGTTATACCTCTAGCTATGCAGCCAAGCATCCTACTTGCTTTTCCTACTGCCCGACCATACTGCTCACCCATTTTGAAACTGTCAGAAATCACTACCCCTAAATCCTTCTCTTCTGAAGTTTTTGCTAACACAGAACTGCCAATGCCAATATGCAACCTTTTGACTCCAGATGTTTAGCATTATTTTACATTTTGCTTTTTCCAATATTCTTAATTTATGCTGATACCTCTACATTTAAAACATAGCCAAATGCATCTAAATATTAAGAAAGAAAAATGTTTTGGATTTGCCCTTGTTAGCTTTGTGTAATAATTGAATTGGACAATCACATATGCCGTTCCAAGTAGCATGGTATAGAAAATACATTTTATTGTGACCTATTTTTGAAAATGATCAGAGTGGATGTATTTTACAGATAAACTAGAGACAAATATTTGCTTTAGTTTGCATCCAGTGGAAATGGGGATTGTCAGAAATTCAGAGGAATGTTTCATACATGGCAAAATGAAGAGAATCTTGAGACTAATTGTAGTTAAATTGTCTGCAAAATCTTCCTTAACATCCCAGGAGAACTTAGTTTAGGAAAAAAAAAATATTGCCGTCATGTTGAAAGAGAAGTAAACTTCAAAACAACATTTAGAAACCAGAACTGGCACAGATCAACA
Organism: Erythrolamprus reginae; assembly: GCF_031021105.1. Classification (NCBI taxonomy): domain Eukaryota; kingdom Metazoa; phylum Chordata; class Lepidosauria; order Squamata; family Dipsadidae; genus Erythrolamprus; species Erythrolamprus reginae. The sequence goes on from NC_091950.1 coordinate 244,429,136, forward strand.
TTTTGTGCCTAGAGGGAAGTTTTCAAATACTCACTGCAATATTGGCAAGATTCCACTTATCGCAGTTTAGGGGAATACACTTAATTGAGTCTATCATATACCTTGCGATTCTTCTTCAAATAAGCAGTATTTTAACAATAATGCTTATGCACATGCATATATCGTTCATAAACAAAGAATCCAGAATCAATAATATAATAATTGAAAATAATCTATATTTTTTGTCCTTATCTGGCAGCTGAATTAACCTAAATATTGATAATTTACACTTTTGATTTCTATTGCACCATCATATTCCTTTTAAGTTTTTTTCCTTTCACAAATATAGCTTAACTATATGCACTAGGATAAAAGGATGACTTTTCCTAAAACTAATAATAGAAACAATACATTAGAAATCTGTGATGTATTTAAAGAAGTTTCTATATTCCATGAATGACAAGGTTGCTGAGTCTGTAAACAGAAAATAGCTAGAAGATTGCAAAGTTTTTGCAGGCAATTACTTGCTAATAAATGAAAAGAAATATGCACAGTTTGAATACAATGTATTGAAACAACGTGATACAACATATTTGTGGTCCACACATGTTTTGTATCAAAATTGCTTCCTGAGATGAGCATAAATATGAACAATATCCCCTTGAAAAAATATCAAACATTGAGTAATATATGGATTTTGATATTGATTTATAAAACACATCCACAGTTATTTTGCTGTTTATGTATTGCACAGAATAGTTGCCTATTACCTTGAAAACAATATATTATAAAACAAGAATTGTTATAATATTTTGCTTTAAGCAAAATATTATACAAAATAAAGGTGGTCCTTTGCTGTTTTGTTTCTCACAAGTTTTTAAAAAATGTGTTTTGTTTGTATTTTCATAGCAACCAAATGATAGTTACATATTTCATGGGGGACAGTTGGTTTTCGGTTGTTTTGATTTTGGTTTCTTGGAGAAGGAGGGCTGATTACTCATTTTGTTTCCCAACGTTTATATCATCTAAATATTTAGTTTTCCATATAAATGCAATTTAAATTGTACTTTCTCTCCAGATTGTATTAATGTTTTGCCTTTTAATATTCATGGTGGTAGAGAATTTTGGGATACTTCTCCAGTTCTGGTATTGAAAAGTATCTGTGAATGCCACAGGTTTTTAATCTATGTATATTTATTCTGACCATGTCAGTGGTTTTTCAGATTAAAACTGCTAAAACAATACTTTTTTTTCTTATTCCCCCAAGTACAAACTCTTCAGAATTCATAATTTCATAGCAATAAGGAAACAGCTGGATTCTTTGAATTTGTAACAGCCAGCAGGAGTGCGTAAAACCAGGCAGGAACACCAGCCAGTAGGGTGTAAAAGCTCTCTCTGTGCTGTGGTAGAGTGAAAGATAAGGGGTTGTCATATGAAATCTACTTGGAATAAGTTATAACAACAGACTAAGAGCAAATAGTCCCATCTACCCTTATTATAGTTCTGTAATCCCATTTCATTGTAGGTTTTTGATAGTGAAATTATTTCAGAAATTGCAATTTTGTATTTTTCTTTTAATGTTCAGATACGATTGTCTCCTCTAGCTGTTGTGCAAGTTTGGACTACATTGTTACCTATCTCTTCAAACACATAGCGAAAGAAGAAAAGAAACCCCTGAGAATCAGGGAGATTTCCCAAGATGGGCAAAGATTACTGCATTTCATGCAGCAAAACTCTGAGGTGCTGCAGCAGGTAACTCAAAATCACTATTTTGCTTTTGTCTTTCTGAACTTTCTTTTTAAAATATTTTTTTTTAAATTTTAATAAAGCAGTTCCCTAAGTTTTATCACTGCAGTTATTAGTGACCCCATTTCAGTCATACTCACAAGCTTCTGCATCGTTCCCCAAAACATCTCAGTTGGGTCTAGTAACCCAGGAAGACATCAATCAGCTGATGTGATTACAGAATTTTAGAAGCATTTACATACAGTGGAATATAACTATCTTTTAGTGGAACAATCAGTGAAAATGTCAACAGTGAATACTGTAGTGGTGAAAAAAGTATTATAAGGGGCTGAAAATGTAAAAAAGCCTTTTTGGAGGCCTTTCTAATCAGATAGATAGCTGTGTTTTGCATTCTGTATAGAGTTTTAAAAGCTTTTGTATCTCCCCTATAAGGGCAGGTGTGTAGGCATTATGGCATGCACTACTTTGTATTCAGTTTTGAAAAACTGCTTTGGAGCACACGAATGCATGGATAAAGTACTTCATCAGCGACTCTTTAAAGCAGATATTTTTGTTTCCAGGATTGTGAGAGTAAAGTAAAATCTACCCCTGGAAACGGGAAGCAGCTGCTTCAATGAGTTGCCAAGTGCTTTATTATTGCTCTTTCGTGCACTGGAATTGCTCTGCATTGCTCTTTCATGCATTTTGGAGTCTGATCTGAAGCGTTGCACAGTGTATTGGGCATATACAGTAGTTGTCAGCTTTTTAAAAAGTCAACTTATAGCAACAAAAACTGCCATTGTTAGATGTCTGGAATGATATATAATGGGGATTCTCAGTTGGACTGAATAGCCTAGTGGTGCTTTTAAACTTAATGATTCCCAGACTTCGAGGTATTTTCATATTTATCTTGTTTTCAAAATAGTTTTTTGCAAGAATGATGAAAATATGAGAAAATAAAACATCAATTGGAATTACGCTTCTCTAATACTAATAGGAGATAAAATGCATCTTGATAAAAGATTTAATGTGCTTCCAAATAACAGGTGGATAAGCGTTTTAAGTAGATCCCTGTTAGCAAGGATCACCCTGAAATAACTGCTTAAATTTATGGATGTAATCAAATTATAGTAACATTATTTGTAGAGTTCTCATGATCTTTTCGTAACCTGAAGATTGTGCTGATTATGAGGCACTAGCAATATGATTGCCATTTAAGTGTACAAGATTTATCCTTCTTATTTATTGCTGCGATTACTTTGTGTGATCTTTGCCTCCAAATAAAACCAAATTGAGAAGTAATACATAGCATAATATTTAAGTACCTATAGGACTGTTATTACTGTCCTCGGTGATTCATTGCCATCACTGTTTTATATTGCAACTTCCTGGAGTAATCACTCTACTCAAGTAGAATAAAAGTTGATGAGAACTTAGAAATGTATTTCACATTCGCCTGTTGCTGAGCATTACAGCCTCACTTTAAAGTTCAGCTGTGTAATCAGGAAGATTAGGTAGCTTGGCCTCAAACGCAGATTTTCCTACATTTGCTGTTCTTATGACCTTAATGTTCTATTTTGTGTCAATGATACTTTGCAGTCCTAAAATTTATAGCATATGAATAAGGTATGATATGTCTTTATTAGCTTCGCAATCTGTGGAATACATTATATTTAGTTTGAATGTAGGCTTTCAGGTACTCTTTTAAATATTTATGACCAGTCTCCAGTAGTCAGCATAAATATGATTTGCATTAGCACAAGTCACACTGCATTGAGTGCTTCTGATGTCAACCATTCAGTGTACTAATACCTGACATCATCTCCCGAGGTCATTGCCAATTTTGACCTCTCTCCTTCTGTACAGTTTCTCTACTCTCAGAAGCTCTTTTGAATTGATTTGAAATTTTGACTCTTCCCTTTATGAGGCAGTAAAATTGATAATTATTCAGATGGGAACTGAGTGCTGAGTGAAAAATCAATTCTACCCGCTCTCTGCTGCGTATAAAATTACTTCTGACTCTGCTGGTCTGAACAAATGGGCAAGGTAAAAGCAGCAGGCAGGAGTAGTAGAAAGACTTAGCTGGATAAAGCTAATAGCCTAAAGGGATAGCTCTTTGAGATGAGGGAGTGAGCCAGTTGGGGGTGGTTATCAACAATGATGGGACTCATTGATTATATGTTTACATCAGATTTCCATTGGGTTATAAATCAGCCCCTGAATAGAAATAGAACCCTAGGCTTTGTATCTTACCAAAGGGACAGTGAATTAGATTATTCTCATTTTCACACTCAGATGAAAAGTGATCCATTGATTATTCATCGGCAGGCCATTAAACCATAGCTTTAGAGCTGATTTGACTATCATGCAGCCAAATGAACAAGACTGTTGCTTCACAACGAGAGGTTTCAGTTTTCTAGACAGCTGTGTCTTGTAAGTAATGCCTAACCCTATTAAAACAAAAGGGTTATTACAAATTGCTTAACAGTGCTAGAAAACTAGGCCCTAATGACTAATTGTACTGTGAGCTTAAAGAGACTTGTCAGTTCTTTAAAGTGATGCAATGAAGCTAAATATTTCCCCAATTTGTCTGCTTTGATGGAAACACTGTTACATCATGTTTCTTTTTAAAGCAGGAAATATATGTGTCTAAATATTTGCACATCATAAGTGTTGAATTTATTGGAGGAAAATATAAAGGTAGTCCTCAACTTATGACCACAATTGAACCTAAAATTTATGTTGCTGAGTGAGTTTTGCCCCATTTTTTGGCTTTTCTTGCCACATTTGTTAAGTGAATCGCTGTAGCTGTTAAATTAGTAACATGGTTGTTACATGAATCTGGTTGCTTCATTGACTCTGCTTGGTCAGAAGGTTGCGAAAGGTGATCACATGACCCCGCGACATTGCAGCTGTCATAAATGTGAGTTAGTTGTCCAGCATCTGGATGTAAGTCACATGACCATGGAAAGTAGGTGTGAAAAATGGTCCTAAGTCACTTTTCTCAGTGTCATTGTAACTTCAAACAGTCACTAAGTGACCTGTTGTAAGTTGAGGGGTACCTGTAATTAAGCACATGAAAATTCCTTTTAATACATTGCTACATGACAATGTTTCTGGATTATATGTTTAAAAATATTTCAGAAATTTAAGTTTAAGTATCCTGTACCTCATCCAGTTTATTCTTGATTGATTAATAGCAACGTAGACATATGGGTAGTATTTCAGTGGGACAAGGGAAAAAGTACTCTTAAACTGTAGGGTTTTAAAAGCCATTTCTAATAACTTGGCATAGTCTTGCACTATCTTCGGGCTGCTGGATTATTATTGAAAGAGTAGCATGAGATCAATAGCTACATGGGTTACAGTTGGCTCTTTAAAGAGACTATCATAGTATAAGGTAAGTTACAGATGGATCCATCTATGACAGCACAGTTAAACAACCAATTAGCTTTATTCTTATGATAAAAAAGATCTAATAGAATTGAGACAGATCATAAATATTGATGAGGTTTCTCCAGTTTCACACCAACCGATGGCTAATTTCTGTCCATACAAAGTTGAGATAAATCAAAGGAGAAAAGAAAAGTTGGCAATAGGTACAGAATATCTCTTTACAACTTCATAGTGATTCAAAGGTATAGCATCCTTGGGCAGCAAACCTAGCCAGAAAAACATCACCTGTGAGAAGCTAGTGGCTTCATAATCCACTTTTCACCTAACCACACCACCATATTCCATGCAGTCCTTGCTACTTCTTCTCATTCATTTATTTGTTAGATTTCCTTTCCACCCTTCAAGACAGCACACTGTGCATCGTTCTCCTTCTATCATTACCCCCCCCCCTCCGACCGCCGATAATAAATAGGCTGGACCAAGAGAGTATGCCTGACTCAAAATCACTCAATGAGTTTCCCACTCTGCTAGTCGACTTGAACCTACGATTTCCCAGTCCATCATTTTCTTCAATGGGTCACACTGCACTCCTCCTCACTCCCCAAAGGAGTTATGCCTCCTGTTCCAGGTATTTCAGAAGTAGATTAGGAAAAATGTCTGAACACCAAAGATGAGCAACATCCACAGTAACTGAATTTAAACATGCCTGGGATAAACATATATCCATCCTAAGATAAAATACAGGAAATAGTATAAGGACAGACTAGATGGACCATGAAGTCTTTTTCTGCCGTCAATCTTCTATGTTTCTATGTTTTGCAAATAATTTTATGAAAAGGTTCAGTGCCTTAATGTGATCACATAGCAAAAAAAATAATAATGGAGTATTCCAATGCCTCATTATTTCTTTCCTTGGTTTGTCCAAAAAGCTGATCCTCTGCTATAGAGTCTATAAATAATAGTATTGTACATGTATTAAGAAGCATTTGAAAGTGTTATTAGGAATTTTATGCAAAAGGCACTTACACAGTTTCGACATAGAAGAGCAACTCGAGCATGGAACACAAACTAGGATTGAAAAATGCATTTTAAGAATCTACCTGCTTCAGTCGGCCAATTTTTATTTATAGATGAAATGAAATCTAAATAGAAAGCATGAGGGATTGCTGTTACTTGCAGAAATAAAACTATACATTCTCTGTAAATAAATGAAAGGACATACATGCCTATTTACATAATTTCTAATTTGGTTTTATGATTGTCTTTTGTGATGAATTTATAAGGTAATAACGTTGATGTGGTGGTGCATCTTGGCACAAATGATTTGTCACAGAGAAATGTTAACGTAGTAAAAAGAGATTTTCAATGTCTAAGTGTGGAGCTGGGTAAAATAACTGATTCAGTGACTTTCTCAGAGGTGTTACCGGTTTGTGGCCAAGAGGATAAAACAACGTGTATCAGAGAGTTTAATGTGTGGTTAAGGCAGTGGTGTAAAGCTGAAGGTTTTGGCTATGTAAGTCATGATGTCAGTAGGTGGTCTAATAGGGAGTTGTTTAAGAGGGATGGTTTGCATCCATCATACAGAGGTACCCAGGTGCTCGGTAAGGAATTCAGAACTTTTTTGGACAGGCATTTAAACTAGGTAAAGGGGACAGAGATGTAACTGATGTGGGTGATTTCTGTCCCCGACCAATGAGGATAAAGCAGTTTTTGGAAGCTTATGAAAAGGGAGCTGCAAATAATATAGATGTAGTTGTTGATGATAAGGGGCAAACTAATAACGAAAATAATGTTCTTCGGGTAATGTGCACAAATGCTCGAAGCTTGAGCAACAAGCTCTGTGAATTAATGGCCATAATATCTAGAGATAATTTGGACCTGGTTGCCATAACTGAGACATGGTTTAAGGATTCTAATGAATGGGAAATATCCATACCAGGATATACACTGTATAGGAAGGATAGAATAGAGAGAAGGGGAGGTGGAGTAGCCATTTATATTAAAGAAAGTCTAAAAACAACACTAATTCAAAATACGTGTCAAGATCTAGAGACTCTCTGGATTTGCATGCAAAATAAAGAAGGTTCTGTCATTAGAATTGGGGTGATCTATAGGCCTCCAGGGCAATCCGAGGAATATGACAACAAGATGGTGGATGAAATTACCCAAATGGCAGTAAAGGGAGATATTGTGGTTATGGGTGATTTCAACATGCCTGATGTTGACTGGAATATCCCCAGTGCCCTTACATGCAAAAGTAAGAATATAGTAGAGGCCTTTACAGGAGCAGCTCTGGCACAGCTGGTTAAGACACCAACTAGAGGGGAGAATATTCTAGATTTAGTTTTTACGAATGGGAATTGGGTTTCAGATGTCAAGGTGGGAGAAAATTTAGGTTGCAGTGACCATCTATGTTTGTGGTTTGATGTAAAAACTCATTGTGAGCAATCCTATAATGCAACCAAAGTATTGGATTTCAGAAAAACAAATTTTAATGCAATGGGAGAATATTTAGATAATGAATTAAAGGGGAGGGATAAAATGGCAGGAGCAAGCATCCAGTGGACTGTATTAAAAAAAGCCATCTTAAAAGCCACTGGACTGTATGTAAGACAAATAACTAAAGGTAAAAGGAAGAAGAAACCGCTATGGTTTAGCAATGATGTAAGGGCTATAGTCAATGAAAAAAAGGCTGCCTATAGGAGGTATAAAGAGTCTGGAAGTATAGCTGATAGGGAGGTATATAAAATGAGACAGAAGGAGGCGAAACAGATAATATATGCTGCTAAAGCCTCAAAAGAGGAAGAAATTGCCAAATCTGTAAAGAAGGGGGATAAAACCTTCTTCAGATATATTAATGATAAGAAGAAGAAAAACTGCGGCATCACGAAGCTTAGTACCGGGAATAATACATGCATTAATGGGAATAAGGAGATCGCTGACCATTTCAATAGCTACTTCTGTTCAGTTTTCTCAAAAGACACCTTACAAAATAATACTATAGAGGGATATAGCATTGCTTCCAGCTGTACGGATTCAGCTCCAGTGATCTTAGAAGCCGATGTCTTAGAAGAACTTGAACGATTAAAGATAAATAAGGCAATGGGTCCAGATGGCATCCACCCCAGAGTTCTTAAAGAACTCAGATCTGTCATTGCTACCCCCCTGACTGATTTGTTTAACCAATCCTTGTTAACAGGAGAAGTTCCTGAGGATTGGAGAATGGCCAGTGTTGTGCCTATTCACAAGAAGGGCAGTAGAGAAGAAGCTGGTAACTACAGGCCAGTTAGCTTGACATCAGTTGTAGTTAAAATGATGGAGACTCTACTCAAAAAGAGGATAAATCAGCACCTAAAAAACAATAACTTATTAGACCCAAATCAGCATGGCTTTACTGAAGGCAAATCATGTCAGACTAATCTCATTGATTTCTTTGACTATGTCACAAAGGTGTTGGATGAAGGTGGTGCCGTGGATATTGCCTACCTGGACTTCAGCAAAGCCTTTGATACGGTTCCACATAAAGAGCTGATAGATAAATTAGTGAAGATTGGACTTAATCCCTGGATAGTTCAATGGATTTGCAGCTGGCTGAAGCGTAGACATCAGAGAGTTATTGTTAATGGCGAGTATTCTGAGCAGAGTCAGGTTACAAGCGGTGTGCCACAAGGATCTGTTCTGGGTCCTATTCTTTTTAATATATTTGTGAGTGACATAGGGGAAGGTTTGGTAGGGAAGGTTTGCCTATTTGCCGATGACTCTAAAGTGTGCAATAGGGTTGATATTCCTGGAGGCGTCTGTAATATGGTAAATGATTTAGCTTTACTAGATAAATGGTCTAAGCAATGGAAACTGCAGTTTAATGTTTCCAAATGTAAAATAATGCACTTGGGGAAAAGGAATCCTCAATCTGAGTATTGTATTGGCAGTTCAGTGTTGGCAAATACTTCAAAAGAAAAGGATTTAGGGGTAGTGATTTCTGACAGTCTCAAAATGGGTGAACAGTGCAGTCAGGCGGTAGGGAAAGCAAGTAGGATGCTTGGCTGCATAGCTAGAGGTATAACATGCAGGAAGAGGGAGATTATGATCCCACTATATAGAATGCTGGTGAGACCACATTTGGAATACTGTGTTCAGTTCTGGAGACCTCACCTACAAAAAGATATTGACAAAATTGAACGGGTCCAAAGACGGGCTACAAGAATGGTGGAAGGTCTTAAGCATAAAACGTATCAGGAAAGACTTAATGAACTCAATCTGTATAGTCTGGAGGACAGAAGGAAAAGGGGGGACATGATCGAAACATTTAAATATATTAAAGGGTTAAATAAGGTTCAGGAGGGAAGTGTTTTTAATAGGAAAGTGAACACAAGAACAAGGGGACACAATCTGAAGTTAGTTGGGGGAAAGATCAAAAGCAACATGAGAAAATATTATTTTACTGAAAGAGTAGTAGATCCTTGGAACAAACTTCCAGCAGATGTGGTAGATAAATCCACAGTAACTGAATTTAAACATGCCTGGGATAAACATATATCCATCCTAAGATAAAATACAGAAAATAGTATAAGGGCAGACTAGATGGACCATGAGGTCTTTTTCTGCCGTCAGACTTCTATGTTTCTATGTTTCTATATTTACCAGAAGGCTCCTGAATTGGGGCTGAAAGGTGAAAGCAGAAGCAGTGTGCTCCATCCCATATTTGGATATCAGGTTGCCCTAATAGACCAGTTCCACTGGAAAAACACACACCATATTTTTCAAAGTATAAGGTACACCTTCCCCCCCTCCCCACCACTAAAAACCGGTGGAAATGTCAATGCGTTTTATACACTTTGGGCCTCCCAAAACCCCGCCCCTGAATCCCATTTTTGTGAAAAATGGGGGGTGCCGAGGGTTTGGGAGGTCTGCAGAGTGTTCTTGGGGGCTGGGGGGGAGGCAAAAACACCCCCATTTTTGCAAAAAAAGTAGGGGAAGAACAGGGCATTTTTGCCTTCCCCAACCCCCCAGGAGCACTCTGCAGGCCTCTCAAACCCTCTGCACCCCATTTTTTGGGGGAAATGGATGAATAACAGACTATTTTTTGCAAAAATTTAGATTTTTGCCTTCTCCTGCCCCAGGAGCTCTCTGCAGGCTTCCCAAATCCTCTGCTTACCCCATTTTTGCAAAGAGCAGGGGAAAAATGGGACCTTTTTCAGAAAAATGGGGCATACAGAGGGTTTGGGAGAGTTACAGAGTGCTCCTGGGGGCAGGGGAGGACAAAAACCTATTTTTCTAAATTACATCTTTGAAATCTTGGTGTGTGTTATGCACAGGTTTGTCTTATAGTCCGAAAAATACAGTAATTGTTTCATATTCCTGTCAGTCTCACTTTTAAGTGCTAATGTTGTCTTTTGCAGTGCAGTGAAACAGGGTCTGTTTAAACATCTATCAGCTTGTTTGTTCTTTTCTTTAAAATGTTTCCGTTTCTATAAAGATTAAACAAAAGCCAGTGCCGTCCAACTGTTCTTTTTTTTTTTAAAGCCTTAAATTTTAATCAACTAATGTCCATGCATGTGAAGAGGGACAGTTTTCCTTCTGCGAATGCTCAGAGAGCAAAAGTTATCCCAAAAATTAGCAAAAAAAAAAGATGATGCCGCGCACAGACCAGCAAAGACAGCCATGGAGCCATTGCACACAAATTGTGCAATCGGCGGGCCACTACCAGACTACCGCACTAGTAGGGATCCACCTCTGAGCATACCAAGAATATAGTTTATAGTTTATCAAGCAATTAAAAATTAGTCTGCCTTACCAGGTAAAACACTAATATAGAGCTTGTAGTGTTTCACACTGATATTTTTCAAAATTAGTAAAATTTAAAGCGTTTGTCTGGATTTGGAGAAATGTTGAGTGCTAGTTATCTTTTGTGGCTGTCTTTATCATTCATTCATTCATTCATTCATTCATTCGATTTTTATGCCGCCCTTCTCCTTAGACTCAGGGCGGCTTACAACATGTTAGCAACAGCACTTTTTTAACAGAGCTAGGCTATTGCCCCCACAATCTGGGTCCTCATTTTACCCACCTCGGAAGGATGGAAGGCTGAGGCAACCTTATTTTTCCCCCCTCAGAGGAGAAGGGGAAGTGCTAGCATGATAGAGTGGTTTTTAAAAAAAAGAAGTGAAACCTTGTCAGCTGCCATTTGTAGTTGCTTCTGCACTAACCTGCCATCCAGTTAGATAACTTCACCAGCATTTGGCAGAAATGAGAACAGGACAGAGCGGTAATAATAGGTAATTAATATGTGCACAATAGTTCATCTGCATTGCTGTGTAGCAATTGTGCGACTTTGAAGAAAGCCTTACTCTAAAAACCAAATCAGACTAAAATGTGTGCATTTATATTATCATAGGTTGAGCAGAAATTAAGATTATATGACAGTGATGGCAAACTTTTTTTGACTCAGGTGCCGAAAGTGTGCGCGCGTGCACACACTGTAACATGTGTGCAAGTGCCCACACACATCATGCAATGTCCCTCCTGCATGTCCTGCTTCCTGTACATGCATGTGCGACCCACCGGGCATGCACACGCAACCACCCACCCACCCCATTTTGACCTCACATCCCAAAACAGCAGTGGGAGTGGAGAAAAGCCTCCCGTCCCCAAACAAAGCTGGGAGGGGGGCAAAGCCTCTTTCCCTTTATGGAGCTGGAAAAGGGAAGAAGCCTCTTTCCCCAAATGGAAGGGAAAGAGACTCTTTCAATAAATGGAGAAAAAAGCCTCCCATGCCCAAATGGAGCTGGGAGGGGGTGGGGAGCCTTTTTACCCAAATGGACCTGGGAATGGGGGGAAAGCCTCTTCCCCCAAACAAAGTGAGGGGGAGCCTTCCCCCCCCAAATAGAGCTGGGAATGGGGGGAAAGCCTCTTCCCACAAACAGAGCCGGGGGGAGAGCCTCTTTTCCCCAAACAGAGCTGGGAATGGGGGGAAAGCCTCTTCCCCCAAACAAAGCGGGAGGGGAGCCTTTCCCCCCCCCAAATAGAGCTGGGAATGGGGGGAAATACCTCTTTTCCTAAACAGAGTGGGGGGGAACCTCTTTTCCCCAAACAGCTGGGAAGAGGAAAGAGCCTCTTTTCCCAAACAGAGTGGGGGGGGGGGGAGCCTTTTTCCCAAAACAGAGCTGGGAATGGGGGGGAAGCCTCTTCCCCCAAACAAAGCGGGGGGGGGAGCCTTTCCCCCCCCAAATAGAGCTGGGAATGGGGGGAAATACCTCTTTTCCTAAACAGAGTGGGGGGGAGCCTCTTTTCCCCAAACAGCTGGGAAGAGGAAAGAGCCTCTTTTCCCAAACAGAGCTGGGAATGGGGGGGAAAGTCTCTTCCCCCAAAGGGAGCTGTGGGGGGAAACCTTCAATCCCCAAATGCAGCTGTGTGCCCAAACAGTGCTGGGATGGAATCTCCAGAGATTTGGGAAGGCACAGCCCTCCAAAAGTGAGGAAAAAGCATGGGCTTGTCTGACCCCAAAATCGGCTGGCTGGCTGGAGGCATGCACAGTGGAGCTGAGCTGGTCAATGGCCTGCAGAGAGGGCTCTGGATGCCCCTTGTGGCACGTGTGCCATGGTTCGCCATCACAGCTATGAGCTTACATAAAGGAGAGAGTAATGTCAGTACAGGCTCTCTTCTAAATTGAGGGTGTTCTCCCTGCTTTTTGATATTACTGTAGACAACAATGGAGCTAGGTTCAAAAATTATACCATGAAGCTCAGTCCAGAAAGATGTCTTTTGGACTAAGAAAAAAAGATGTGAAATTGGTGGGTAAACTTTCACATGTTTAAATTAAAGTAAAGGAACACAATCTAACAACACAATAATGCAAGTCTTAAAACCCCAAAAAGCAGTTGCATCTTTGGATTCTTAATAATCTTTGGGTGGCAGCTTACCTGTTTAGGTTATAAACATGTTTAAGTTGATATCACGTTAGGTTTTAGGATATTGTATCTCTGTTTACAATTTTATTGGATTTATTATGTGAACCAATGTTATCAGTTAAAAAAGAAATTGAAGAACAAAAATTTAACAGCTGTGGGCCAAATCAGCTGAGATTTGAGTGATTACAGAACCAGAAAAAGCACCATATTGAATGAACTAAAACTCAATCCCAGTGCCATTTATTTTATTGTTTGACATTAATTTGGGCTTTTCAGCTATTGATTGATAGTTTAATATCATCAATAATTTTAAAGAAGCTAACCTTGACAATGCATGCAAATTGTTATATATTGATTGCTCTACTTTTGCACTTAAAACAATTTACATTTCTTACTCATCTTGACAGAGTAACCCTGTATACAAAACAATAATTCCAGAAGTTTTGATGCAGATATAAGGCAAATGTCTTTCAACTTATGCAAAAGCTTGGATAAAAATTACAACATACCTAAATGATGAGCAGAAATGTAAATTGTTTTAAGTGCAAAAGTTTTATTCCAAAGTCTTTTTATGGATTGTTCTAGCGACTTAAATCATTTGCATCTCTTAAAACATGGAGTTAAATCATTCTGATAGGACTATTACTGTCTAAATGAAGCATATGAAACAGTTAACAATACAGTTTTATGGGCAGCAGGAGTGTGGCAAAGTCTGTGTGGCTGGAGACAAAAAAGTGTATAATTCGGTTTTCAAAGAAAAAGTTGCTAGAGGTGTCAATGGGATGAGGTGTACCCTCAGGCTAGGCAGCTGGTGTCTATATGCTTTTTGTTTATCAGTTTCTGGTTTTTGTAGCCTTTAGGCCTGCAGATGAAATAATTGCTCCTACAGGGTCAACTGCTGGTCGAAGCAAAGTAAGAAAAGACCTTTGCGTTCAACCACGTCAGACGTCGTTTTAGCGCAGCTGGCACCTGCTACTGGTGCACAGCAGGAGGGTTAAAGGTCAAAGAGGCAGTTGTTCTAAACTCAGTGATGGCTTAAAGGGACTTGTAGATTAATCTGCTTTATTAACTTCCGTATATTAGATAACTATTGCTGTGAATGAAAGCATGTCTTTCTGAATAAGTACCATCACCTCTTTCCCTTTTAAATTGGCTTTTGAGTAATGAATATTAAATAGAATGTGTTTCAAGGGTAATTAAATGAAAACATTAGGATGCTAGTGTTTGCATCTTATTTGTAACTTTGTTGCATATTTATAATGCACTGCTTGATTTTGATAGTACATTTGGAGGAATACTAAGTGCAAAGAATTTAAAAAATACAGTTCCTTCTGGTTAATTCAGTAATGGGAGTTTTCTCTATAGGTTTTCTTGATGAAATTATAATTCTAATGGGGATGGCATAGCAAAATTTGTTGCTGTTTTTTTACCTGGGACTTCTTTTAAAAGTTTATTTCCATTTTGACTCCAGAATACAGTGAATGTGGCCAAATGGCAAGTTAAACATTTAATTGAATTCTACTTCAGCTGTTAATCATAACTCCCCTGTTTTCAGATAACATATCTGCCTTCCTCTAAAAATGATTGTTTTTTTATTTTGTGAAATGTATAGAAAAGATTTCATATTCAGTCTCTGAAAAACAAACTGCATGGGAAAATTGTATCTTCCATTCCTGTAGAATTTTAATTAGCTGACCATTGTTGAATCAGCTGAACATTTCTACTTTAAAATGGAACTGTTCTGTATAGGTGATGTCATCATATAGGTAATATATAATCAATTTCTGATTTAAAAATATTAAATCGATGGAAACAAGTCTTTAAGTTACTCTTATATTACCTTTCATCCTGCAATCTGTCTCTCTTTCAATCTCAGAATGAATAAGAGTTTAAAGTGAAATCTGCTGAATCCTTTAAATAGGGATATGTGATCTATGTCTCCAAGACTACAAATTTCTCATAAATATTTTTGAGTGGTTTTTGAACTTTGCCAAGTGTGGTCCCCCCATAGGCTATTGTGTAGGAAATAAGGAGAGAAGGAAGAAGCAAAAATAAATAAATCTGGGCAAATTAAAATTAAAACAAGCAGCCATACCCATTTTTGCTCCTCTGTTTATAGCAATAGCACTTAGACTTATATACCACTTCACAGTGCTTTATACCCCTCTCTAAGCAGTTTACAGAGTCAGCATATTTCTCCAAACAATCTAGGTCCACATTTTACCAACTTCGGAAGGATGGAAGTGCTTTAATTAAGGTGCAAATTGGTCACAGGGCAAGTTTTAAAACAAAGTGTTTAAAAAGAGTTTTAAAGCAAAAACTTTAGTAGATGCATTGAGAAATGGAAATTTCCAGCATGTCTCCTAAATACTACCTTGCTTAATGATGATCCTTTGAAAACCAATTTGCTCAATAAGAAATTTAAAACTTAGCCAGATCTGCAAAATCTTATTCATCATCATAGTTTTTAGTAATACATTTAGTTGTATATAAGGAAATGGATGTTTAAAAATTGATTCCAATTTTTGGAAGTCACTACAAAGTAAGAACTTATGAGATGAACAGGAAGCATTCTTTCTCTTCCCACTCTTGTTTTGAAAAAAAATGTGTTCCATAATATTGTACCTTAATTAAAGCACTGCATACCAGCCCAGTCAGATGATGAGCTGTAATCCATAGTATCTGGAAGGTGGCGTATTGAAAAACCTGTGGCTTCAGCAACCTGATAAACATAAGTCTGCGGAGAGGGGCGGCATACAAATCCAATTAATAATAATAATAATAATAATAATAATAATAATAATAATAATAATAATAATCTTTCTCAGGACAATTTCTAATAGAAAAACTTAGAGAAGTTCCTTTGCCACTATCATGTACTGGATAAGGATGGCATAGATTCTGTACCCAGCTATGAGTAAAATGGACAAGAGAGGTTCCAGCAGACGTTTAGAGACAGATACAAAGTGATTGGTTGTCTAAAACCAGGCTTTACTATGACCCTGTTGCCAAGCCCATTATTAGAAAAGGCATGATAGGCTGATTTTCAAAAGAATAAGCTGCCTGCACCTTTTCTTCTCTCAAGAGACACTTATAAAGGATGATGCTTTTCCCCCCTTCTTCTCATTAATCACATGATGTCCAAAGAAACAATGCTTTCCAATCCTTGAAAATTCAGTGCACACACATTGGGGGTAAGTTCAACAAAGGCTTATGCTTGCATTGCCCAAAGGAGAAAAATGTTTGATGAAATCCTCAAGTTCATCATAACCTCCAATGTGTGGCACGTTGTTCACTGGGAGGAAATGATGCCTGTGAATTTTCAGGCTGAAGAACGCCAAACAGCAGCCCAATCAACTGTTCCCTGAATCCTTTTTTGCTATCAGTTATTCCAACCTTATGGGGGGGAAATCTGCACATTAAAAATCACAGATAGATTGGAAACCTCTGTCAATTGCTTTGCTTACCCAAACATCAAGAGAGTTGGTGAAATCCTGAATAAATCATAGCAAAAAGGCAAAAAATAATAATCTGATGTTTGTGTTGTTTCACAATGAACAGCATTATGAAGCAATACAAAATCAGCAACCCAGAACTAAAATAAATAAAATAAAGCAAACTAGAACTAAGGAGACATTCCCTAACAGTGAGAGCAACCAACCAAAGGAACAGCTTGTCTTCAGAGGTTGTGGGTGCTCCATCACTGGAAGCTTTCAAAAAAGAGACTAGACAACCATTTATCTGAAATGGTATAGGACCGTGATGGCGAACATAGGATGTGGAGACATATCAGAGGGCACATGAGACTTTGCCATGTGTCAGCTCTAGCGTGCATGGCCAGCTGATTTTCAGCCTTGAGAAAGGCCGTTTGCCTTCCGGACACTTCAGCATGAAGCCCCAGAGGCAAAAAAAAATTGCCCAGCAGACAAACTGGAAGTTCGGAAAAACGCACTTCCAGTTTGCTGTTGTGCTATTTTTTTTTCACTCCAGAGGATAATAATAATGATTTATTAGATTTGTATGCTGCCCCTCTCCGAATACTCTGTAAGGCTTCCTGAAGTTCCGGAGTACAAAAGTAGCACAGAAAGGAGAACTTCAGGAAGCTTCCTGGACCCTCCGGAGTGCAAAAAACAGCACAACAAACAAGCTAGAAGTGCATTTTCCTGAACTTCCAGTTTGCCCATTTGGGCATTTTTTTTCACATACCAGGCTTCAGTAAAGCCTGTGTACGTGTGCGGGAGGAAGTGGGGTGTGCACATATGCATGGGGTGGGGGAGGAAGAGGTATGGGCGCATGCTAGCACACACACACACCTTTTGGCACATGAACTAAAAAAGATTTGCCATCACTAGTGTAGTGTCTCCTGCATTAGCAAGGGTTTGGATTAGAAGACCTTCAAGGTCTCTTCCAACTCTATTATTCTATGTTCTTTGCATGTGGTCCAATCAGGCACACCTCTCTTGACTTCGTAAGAGGAAGTCTCAGCAATATTCTCTTGAGCTGAGTTAACACAGCAGCAACAGCACCTAGGTCTTGTCTTATTATAAGCTCTGTCTCTCTAGACTTATTTGTACATGCAGCAGATGGATTATAGCTATCGTTTTTAAGAAAGTCACACTTCCATTTCCTGTCTCAGCATTTCAGTTGGATTTACTTCCAGATTAAAAGTGATTTGTTTGAATACCTTGTCAGTTCTTTCAAGGGCTTGCCAGCTGTCAATACTGTAGTTTCTGTAATAAAATGTAAGAGATGATAGAATACTGGCTTTTTAATCAGTAAAGAAATACCATTATATATTTGATAATGCAAACTGAGAGACATAACTAAGTTTGAGCGTTATTTTCTAAATGTCTTCCTGAATTAAGGAAGAAAATAATTGGGAAGTGCAATTATAATTGCCTTATATATGGTCTGATATTTTTTCTCCATCTCTTCCAGAGATGGGCAGGTTTGGGCAGTCTTTTCTGCTTAGCTACACAAATGCCAGTTTCACTGTTCCTATACAGTCCAAGAAACACTTTGCAGTTGTGCCTCTCAGTTACATTAAAGTTATTTTACCCTCAACTAGGGTAAACTTGTAGGAAGAGTAAAGTCCTTTAAGATTAAAGCCTCAGTGTGTATGACAGTGTTTTTCAACCAGGGTTCCACGGAACCCAAGGGTTCCACAAGGACCAGCCAGGGGTTCCACGACTTAATGAGAAAAAAAAACCCGACGAGGACCGTATCAAGCAGCAGCAGCAACCCTCGCCGCCCCCCCTCCGCCTCAGGTCTGGGCTTTCGTCGCTTTACTCCACTTTTGCCTCCGCCTTCTCCCAGAACGCTTATTCGTGGACCGCGTCAAAGTCGCAGCCCCGCCCCCTCATTATGGACACCAGCGGCTGAACGCCCCCCCCCCCGGCACAGCATCCTGGGAAGTGTAGTTCTAAGGAAGCTTTCGGAAGTGCACCAAGAAGCCCTCGGCCGCCTTTTCGCCATGATTCAGCTTTGGCTTTTGACTGCTGTTTGTTGCGGTGGCAGCAGCTCCACCTTTGACAAGCGTCGGCTTTACATTGCTTCTGATCTTTCTGCCAACTAACCTCAGATTGTGCCATACTGGTATGTCTGCCAAAATCCCCATTAAAAACTACAACATAAAACTATGCCTCACCAACGCTAGCAACAACACACTCAGGTCAACTACTTGATTCGTTCCATCTCTATTCAAGGTCCCGAGATGAACTGACAAAATCATGTCTTAAGGGCCTTTTGGAAAAGCAACAAGGTGAAGGGGAATTGTATTCCTGGGACGATGTTGTTCCCTAAAGAAGGGGCCACCACTGAGAAGGCCCTTTTTCAGAGTTGCATAGAAACATAGAAGATTTATGGCAGAAAAAGACCTCATGGTCCATCTAGTCTGCCCTTATACTATTTCCTGTATTTTATCATAGGATGGATATATATTTATCCTAGGAATGTTTAAATTCAGTTACTGTGGATTTACCAACCACGTCTGCTGGAAGTTTGTTCCAAGCATCTACTACTCTTTCAGTAAAATAATATTTTCTCACATTGCTTCTGATCTTTCCACCAACTAACCTCAGATTGTGTCTCCTTGTTCTTGTGTTCACTTTCCTATTAAAAACACTTCCCTCCTGAACCTTATTTAACCCTTTAACATATTTAAAGGTTTTGATCATGTCTCCCCTTTCCCTTCTTGTCCTCCAGACTATACAGATTTACCACTAACATGGACCGATTTATTAAAAAACGAAAGTTAGAAAATTAAATTGGGGGCTCGCCTTGAAGGGACATAAACAGTACTGGTACATGGTACAGGTTCCGCCAGAAATCTGAGACAAGGGTTCCCCTGCAGAAAAAAGGTTGAAAATCACTGATGTATATGCACCCAGAGTGCAAGAGTATGTGTCTCTTGCACCCAGTTAATAGTTCTGACTATTGGCTTATGTAATTTGAGGATCCAAAAAGATTGCCTGCTCTTGATAAACAGTAGTCCATTCAATTAAGATAATATTAGTTGTTCTCGTAAATGTTTATCTCTTTGTCTTTCATCCTTTTAGTTAGAGATGCTAGGCTTTCTGCATTCAAAATACATTTTTAAAAGTGATAAGCAGAGATAATTCTTACCCAAACAGAACAAATAGACTGATAGACCAGAACTGGATGTTACCAAAAATTTAGAAAGAAAACTTATGAGGAATGCTCATTTCATCCAAAACAGTTTCAGTTTCAAACCTTTACATAAAGACAGAAAGAGGATTGAATGTAGTGGAAATAAAATATGCATTTGATATAGAGCCATCACTGGAATTCTCTCGTAATGGCTTTTTAGCTTTTCTATAATACACAACAAATTATTAAATTTCTAATATAGTTATTCATCTGTCTTCAGTCTAGTATGCTGGGGAGAAGTCTGATAGCATTGTCCTTTTCAAGCCCAGTCCTCTTCAGCATATTTAAAGCTGACATTTTGTTTGTTTGTTTGTTTGTTTTATCAAGTACGTATTTAATATATTATTATATCTTTGTATACCACCAATACGTACTTAAAGACATACTTTAAGCAATCTGTTCGTATGGTTTTACTGGGAATTCTGGGAACAGCAATTTCAATACATCTTGGAAGTGGGAAAGATGGAAAGTTTAAAAACATAAAGGTCAAACTATATATTGCTTGCAAAGGATACGCTTCATATTATTTTCTTGCAGAAAACAAATACTCAAAGTGGAGGAGTGACTGATCCTTTCTTTAAAAATACAGATTTGGATCCTGATTCTGGAACAAATCATTTAAAGAATGGCAGATTAGTGAGCAGGAAGAAGGGTTGGATTGTCTGTTTTCTCTGATCTAAATTGCTTTCTCCATTTCAGAGAAATGTTCATGTTTTTCCCCTAAATTGTGTGCACAGCATTGTTTTAATGCAAATGCAATGTTTTTTAAAGAGCAGGTAGACAACATGCTGTTTTTAATTAATTTTGAGACCTCTGAAGCTACAAGAATGTCTTGCAAGTGTTGAAAGTTAAAAAGAAGACTTCAGGGTTTTTTTACTCCTGTTTTAAAATTGTAAAGAGGACAAAGGTTCTTCAGAGTTGTAACAGATTGTATTGTACTTCTTCTGTGTCACTTCCAGTTTTCGTGCCTTAACATCAAACCAGAATTCCATGAGAGAAATGTCTTTTTTAAAATTAAGGATCATCCTAACTTTGTTCTTCTTCCTTTGCTTATTCAGATAATGCACCATTAAGTCATTGTATTGTTGAACCAGAGGTTATTTTCATTAATTTGGGGTGAAAGGACAGAAATTGATAATGATTGCTGCTGCTGTTTTCTCTTCCCTTCTACTTATCTACGTTACATTGATAGATTTGCTTTCTGCAGAATAGCTGTCTGGCATTTTCTAAATCTTCTGATTTGCGATTCTTTTTTAATCCATTGTTTACTACCTTATTTCCCTAAAAATATGTCCCAAAACTAAGGCCAAGCCTGATTTTTGGCGCGGGCATAAATATACTCACTCCCCTGAAAATAAGCCCTAATGAAGGCGTGGACATGGGCAGCACAGGGGCAGCCCTTCCCTTGTCACCTCATGGAGGTTCAGCCATCCATTGCTGCCTGCTGATCAGCTGAGCCAGCAAGGGCTGTGCAACTCAGCCCAAATCTCAGCTGCTGGCTTCCTCTCCCTTTCCCTTCCGATCGTTCTTTCTTGGGATCGCAGCACAGACACACAAAATGCTCCATCCGAAGCCTTCAACCTTGCAATCCTGGGAGGGGCGTCTGTACTGCGATCCCAAAGAAAGAACAGCTGTCACTGCCTCTGCCTACAGAGACCCTGGCTGGTCCCTTGCATTGGCCATGGCTGGACTGGCACAGCTGTGTCTGTTGGGGCTGCCCTTGGCGTAGCTGCCCGGTGTCTTGCTGCCAGGCACCTGGAAGAGTAAGCAGGGCCTGCCCTGGGAAGTGTCCTACGAGCTTCTCTTCCCTATGAAGAGTTTTGCCTGGTCGCTGTCCAGTCCAATGATTCCCGAGGTGGAGGGGTTTCCTGGGTTCACCGGCAGGCACTGCAGTCAGTCAGTGCTCGGGTGGGGGGACAGTGGAGAGGGGCAGAGGGGAAGGAGAGGCCTCCGGTGACCGTCACCATAGAGCAGTGTTTCCCAACCGTGGCAACTTGAAGCTATCTGGACTTCAACTCCCAGAATTCCCCAGCTAGCGTTTGTTGGCTGGGGAATTCTGGGAGTTGAAGTCCAGATAGCTTCAAGTTGCCAAGGTTGGGAAACACTGCCATAGAGTAGGAAGCACACAGGGTAGCAGCTGCTACCCTGGCTGGGGATTGGAAGCTGCAGAGGTGGAGTTTGGGGGAGAGAAAGAAAGACTTTGGCTGTTCTGTTCTTGGCTACTTTGGTGTGTGTGGAAGCAAAAAAACCACTGAAATCACACACACAAGAGCATCGGAGTCTTCGGAGAGGGGTGGCATACAAATCTAATAAATTATTATTATTATTATTATTATTATTATAATTATTATAATATTATTATTATCCCCTCACAAGATTTTGCTTCTGCGAATGCGCAGGAAGCAAAAAAAAGGGCCAATTATTTTTTTAAAGATGGTGCCAGCCTATGGACCAGCAAAGACAGCACCAGAGCGGTCATCCGCAAATTGGGTAATCTGGCGGCTACTACCAGAACGGAGTCTGCCACTGCATTGGTAGGAACCCACCACTATTTCATTGAGACTTTTTTTCTGAGTATTAAAGATGTTAAAATAAACAATGGTCCCATATGTACATTCTGTTGGGTCTATCTTGCCCTGTATTGTCTGTGACAGAGCAACAGCTTTCCAAAGCCTCAGGCAGAGGAATATCTTTACCCCTGAGATTCCCCCACCCCTTTTTTTTAAAGTTGCCAGAGTTTGAAATTGGATCTTCTTCAGTCTGCTAGAAGGGTTTTGTTTTGTTCTCTTTTGTTTTTGCCTGTATTGGTTAGAAGACAAATGTTTGAGCTCCGAGTTGGACAGATTTCAGGCTTGAAGGACCAAGGTCGATTGAATAGGGATCGAGTGCAAAATGGCAAGAACAATATATAGAAATACACATTTTATGTAAAATTGTCATTTTAGTTTCTTCTATAAAGATATTGGACAATCTGCAGGGTTTTTTTTGCAAATTTTCCACAAAACATCCAGGAGATACTGTACTTTTCTATCATCTGTTACCTATAATGATTATTTCCTATAGGTAGGACATTTCAGTATCAGGAGTGTTTAAATTATTGGATGAAATTTAGGAAATTATTGATGAAATAAACTTTACTTCTTGATTCGCTGATAATAGGTATAATTCTCTTTAACAGAAATAAATGTTGAAATATAAAAAGAGAGAATAATTTATAGGGTAGAAATTAACATACAATTTAATGACAAAAAGTATTGCTTCAGTATTTTGATGTTTCCATGTGTTTTGTAGGATGATTCCATGTATTGTCATTAATTTGTCCAAAAAGTCTATAGCAAATGGACATGTCAATTCCAAATCAATCTGTTTCAGGAAATATTTGCCACAAGCCATTGTTACTTGCATATAGAGGAAGAGCTTCATTTTGTTTACTGTGTATGGAATTCAGGTATGAAATTGGTTACTAGGATCATAGAAATGTCATCAGATACTCACATTGGCACTACATTATGTGATTCCCATCTATTTTCTGAAGTGCTGTACAGTCCAGTGACCACTGAGGTTTACATTCCCTGTATTATATAAAATATTGTTATAGAGGTGGTAATGACACCTGTCTCTTTCAACCAATTTTTAAAGAAAAGTCCTTTAATTTGGGCCTCATTTAAAATCTACTTTGACCTAATCCTAAATTGCATGTAATTCCAACCTCCTGCAACCAGTGTCAATCAATTAAATAAGGTTGCCCGGTGATGAATAATGTGTGGGAACTATACACAGCAGTTTGTGATGATGCAATTGTTAATATGTACTAATAGGGAATTGAAGAATGGAGTTCTGAACATATTAAACTGTCTCATACTGAGTTATATCATAGGAATCATAGGAGCTGTTATTTTTATTTCTGTTTCAGCTAGTGAGAGTTTGGGTGAAGAGCTTGAACTTTTTTGCTAATTATGAAAAATGACACATATTTGCTTTTACATCTTTATCATACTGGATAGGAATGAGAATATCTACACAGTGATTAAAAATACAATAATCTGATTAGGGCTGGAAGGATTATAAAATGCAATGTTAATAGGGTGCACTAAGAGTATTATTTATGTGGTTGCAAAAATATATTGTTACCTTTTATACTCTGCTTAATGACATGTTTGGCATCAATTCTCCCAGATATCTAAAGCTTCAGTTTATTTTATCAGGGAAAGTGATCTTTTTTTCTGGAGTAAAGAGACCTACCTTTCATCAGGGTTCAATCCAGAGGGCAATGCTCAATTCTGGGTCATTCACCTATGAAAAAGACAGGCAATAAATTCAAATTTTTCATTTCCTTCAGGTTTTCCTGACTTGTGAACTATTCAAAAACCTTTTATCATTGTTGCCTTCATCTGAATCGTTTTGAATTTGTTGGTACTTTCATAAAATATTATATTCAAAATTAGACATGGCATGTGCTCTTCCTCTCCAAGGTCTTAAGTGGAGCAAAAGAAAGCTCTGTTATTACCTCCCTTATCTTGTATATTGAAAAGCAATGATACAATGGTATCTCTCTCCCCTCCTCTTTTGTAGCAACAACATCAGAGTGCTAACTCAGATTTAAAATGTTCCATATTAACCCTAAACGTACATACACACGCAAACGTTCCATTTGTTTCTAAACTTTGTTCATATTCTCCATTGTTTACAATTTTCCCGAAATTGCAGGTTTGTCTCCAATTTAATTAGTTTCCTAGAAGCTGTTATGAAATTGGAACCATGGCCTAGTACAACATCTGGATTGTCACTTTTCCTCTAAGAAGGCATCCCTTTGCGGAATAGCCTACCCTCCATGACACACCAGGTAGCCATGCTTATCTGACTCTTAAAACTCATTTTTTGCTTTAGCTAAAGTCTAAAATCATATACAGTATATCCTTTAATAATTTGGGGTTTTTTTCTTGTTTTTTAAAATATTTTTTATAAACAACATTCAAAACAGATTTCTGATTCAGGTTTGGTAAATTCAAATTATGATTCCAATAGAAATGAATTTAGGCCAGCTGGACAAATTATTCTGCTGTTAATTTGATGTGTAAGTTTACCCATAGTAGTATTCTTCTCTGTTTTTATTTCTATTCTAGCTTTTTATTTTACTCTGAATATTTTTATTATTACATTCTGTCTTGGGGATATTTTCAAATAAATATATTGCTTACATAATTTATGTAAAATACATAAATTCACATTTTGTGAGCACAGTATTCTATGCAATTATATATTCCTGTTATTTTGGAGGGTGGCATCTTAAGTAAATGGCTCAGCACCTGGCTAGTCTCTTTTTTTTGCATCTACCTTGTGTTGCTTTTAATATTTTCTCTTGAGTTAAAAAAAAATCCAGTTTATAGTTCAGTTTAACTAGTTATCTACCCAGTCAAAATCTCAGGCCAGCAGCAATCTTTGAATTCAAATGTATTAAGCTCATAATAAAAGGGAGCAAAACAATTTGTGTGTGATGTTCTCCTCTTAAATTTATATTTTTCTTTCAAAGCAAACTATATTACTGGACGCTTCAGAAAATTGGACAAAGTTAGATGCTGATACACAAAATCAGATATTCATTCAGGACCATTTTACATTTCATGGGTAATCACAGTGGGCATTTTATCTTGTAGACAGTTGGATACTAATATTGCATATAAAAAGCAATGGCAGACTTGGAAGATTATGACTTCTGCTTTAGATTCAAGACGTTGATGCCTTGCCTACTGCTGCCTGCTCTTTTTCCTTGAACAGCAACATCTTTTTAAAATGGTGGAGATTCTTTCCTAGATCTGAAATTCTTTAACATGAAAATGCTGTAGGATGAAAAAAGCACTCTATTTCGCTAAGCAGCTTCTAAATTCTATAAACCAGAGACAAACTTTACACTGCTTATGTAAGATCAGTTGGAAATGAAACCAGCTTAAGAAGCCATCATCCAAATTTCAAAATAGACAATGAAATTGCCCAATACTTTGCTTATTTGTACCCTATGACAATCATGAAGTGTTGCACCTCATGATTCTTGACAAATGTATCTTTTCTTTTATGTACACTGAAAGCATATGCACCAAAGTAAATTCCCCATGTGTCCAATCACACTTGGCCAATTAAAAATTCTATTCTATTGTGCTCTGCTCTGCTCTACGCCAGACAACCTCCAATTGTTGAAGTTTTAATCTCTCCCACTTGTGCTAAAAAGTAAGCACCAGTAACACTCCTTTTCTTTGAAGAAGTCATAGATCCATACATTTGCAAGAGATCTTCAAAGTCATCTAGGCTAGGGATCTCCAACCTTGGCAACTTTAAGACCTGTGGACTTTAACTCCCAGAATTCCTCAGCCAGAATTCTGGGAATTAAAGTCCACAAGTCTTAAGGTTGCCAAGGTTGGAGACCCCCAGTCTAGCCCAACCTCTTTTCAGTGATCCACCAGTGGAGAGGAAAGTATCATCTCACTATATGAGACTTCAGCTAGAAGGGTAAATTGGAATCATAAAAGAAAAAAAAACTTAAAAGTTTCTTCTTCTGGAAATCTTCAGGTCCCAGTTGAATTAGCTTTGTTCCATTGAAACTACAATAAAGAGGCCAAATTAACTCTCCCTCCCACAAATCTCAGGGGGTTTATATGATTTGTGTTCTTAAATTCTTTCTTTCTCCTCCTCAAACAAGCATTATGATTTCAATGAGTCCCTCACAGTTTTAACTATTCCCAGTTTCATTGGTTCTGGTGGCAACAGAGCGCAATATAATTTGTGATGATTCAAAGGCTTTGTGGTGTGCATTTGTGTGGGAATTCAAAGGAATACCTGGAAGATATAAAGGTCAGCAGGTTAGTTTTGTTTTTCCTGCCTCTGGTTAAGAGTAGTTTGTAACCTGGGCTGGCTGAAAGTGTTTATAACAAGTGGAAAGGAAGCTTGATTCTTTGCAGTATCTAGTGCAAAGATGGAGTGAGTGAACCCAGAGATAAGGTTTAGGTGGCTAGCTAAAGGAGTGGATTTCTGGAGCTGCTCTACTGGCTGCCCCCTTCAGGAAACGTCTTACTGGAGAAGAATTCATCATTTTCTCTCCCACCCCCCATCCCCACAACAGCTTCTTCTCCGAGTCTCCGGAGAGGGGCGGCATACAAATCTAATAAATAATAATAATAATAATAATAATAATAATAATAATAATAATAATAATAATTTTCAGATTTTCCACCACAGCTAGAGTGGAACTACTGTCCCTACAATCTACAGGACCTTTTGCCACAATGTCCTAAGCATGTTGTTGGAGTCCAATAAGCTAAAGATATCCTATATGTGGCCAGAATCTGAGACAATTAAGTCTACATCCTGACTTAAACAAACTATTGCTGGGGGACGGGGTATATCCTATTTTGTTTTTTCAGGTAAATCACTACAGTGGATGAATTAATAGATGGAATGCCATAGCATTCACATACAATATAAAAGCCACAAGAAATACGTTTTTAAAAATCTGAGCTTTTATGGTAGATTTAATATCAAAATAATGTACAAATGTCTATTTTCCCCTTAGGCAAATTATTACAATTATTTTAATATTGGGGTATGTAGATATATAAATGGCATTTTAGTATATTTCATACACAATCCATTGTAACACTTTTTTTTACGAAAGCTATGGACTTGGACAAAAATCAGAACAAGCTGGGCAGATATGACCTTGTAGACGACCCTCACTCGGTAAAGGACCTAGGAGTACTCATCTCAAACAATCTAAGTCCAGAGCTCACTGTAGTAGCATTGCCAAACAGGCATTAAGAGTTGTTAACCTAATTTTGCAATGCTTCTTCTCTAGTAATATTGTACTGTTAACTACAGCATACAAAACCTTTGCCAGACCAATTCTCAAGTACAGCTCAACTGCCTGGAACCCACACTATATATTGAACATTAATACAATTGAGCAGGTCCAGAGGTATTTCACAAGAAGAGTACACCACTCCTCTGCTCACAATAGAATACCTTATGCAGTGGTGGGCCCCAGCCTAAATAGGGGGAAATGCGGTTCCAGTGGCGGCCATGTAGCGCGTAGCCTAACTCTGGTGGCAATGGCGGGCGTGTACGCACTATCAGCACTTCCCCGGACCTACCCCTGCCCCGCTGTGAGCGCTGCCTTCCCCCGCCATTCTCCCCTCACTCCCCTCTCGCGCTGACTCTCCCCACCGCCCACGCTGCCGCCGTTCGCCCCAAGAGCGAGAGGCGAGTGAAGTGACCGGCGGCAAGCCATTTATTTGTACTCATTTCCTATATTGATGTCCATGTTTATACTTATACCTGAATATGCTTGACAAACTAAATAAAAACAAATTTAAAAATAATGCCTTGCTCTCCACATCTACTGGCAGCAATAAAGTGAAGCCTTCCTTTTATTCTACCGTGTACTTTTTGTGCTGAAGTTTCAAGTAATCTTCGATAATTTCCTTGTTCTGAGTGATTTGCAGGGCTCCGAATATCTCTTTTCATTTAGTGAAACATGTTGTTTGACTTATTCTTGGGCAGTTATTACAGTCTGGCTTGCAGTGTGTGGTTAGTTCTCTAGGGACTCAGTTCACTGTTACTTCTTGGCCTTGGAAAAATAATTTAAGATTTCCCCCCATTTTCTTTGTGTTTGATATTGGGTTGGATGCTTTATTTATAACAGTAGTATGTTATAGCTTAATGGACAGATTTTATAAGTGTAATACTCTAAACCTGATTAAGCATTATCTGCTGTTTGTGCTAAGGGTACTGTGCTATCTATGTGAGTGTTCTGCCTTTGCTTGTTTGTTTTGTACTGTTTTGGAGGCAGGTGTTTAAAATTTCAAAGCAAATTATGAACAATGATAAAAGTAGCTTCAAAATCTTTAACTGCATCCTGTCCAGAATTGATCTGGTATCTCTTAATAGGCTGTGCAAATATTTATCTGAAAGGTAACAGAAACTGCTTACTGACTGATTTAGGAATAATCATTTTTTACAATTCCTTGTCTATGAATTTTTCTCTTTAATATTTTGTATATTCCAGGACTGTGGTCAAAGATGCATAGTGAGCATATCAAATATTTCCACACATACTTGTTTTTCTGAAGAAAATTCTTTCTTTCTTTCAGATGATGTCCATCCTTATGAACACTATAATTTTTGAGGATTGTAGAAATCAGTGGTCTGTATCAAGACCACTCTTGGGTCTCATACTCCTCAATGGAAAAGTAAGTATCCCATAGCTATAAATGGCACAAATATACTTGTAGGCCTAGCACTGGATTCTGCTAAAAAAAAACAACCCCTGAATTCTCTATCCCCTTTTAAGGGAATCTGAATGGAAATACTCAAAAAGTGTAAACTTGAACTGATAATGTCTTTTTTCTGATTGCAAAAGCTATTGAATCCATTGCCTTCCTTGAATATGAGATAAACATGTCTAAGACGGGCATCATGACACTTGGTTTATAACACCAAAGCTTCTTGGAGATTGCACATCCTTATTCATCTCCAGTAATAGATCATCCATTGGAAAGTTTCAATCCTAAATTTGAGTGAAGGTCAAAGTAGGTTCTAGCTCAGATGGCTTCAACCTAGTGCCTATTATGTAGAACAGAAGAGGGTGATCAACAATTCCTTTGAGGACTCCTAGAGCTGAGATGTTGTGTGTTGCATCTCAGAACAGTCTTGTTCTTCCACAGTGCTAGAAGAGAAATCCATTAATACAAATCAATTACTGGTAATAAGCAAGATTTGTTCGTTCGTTCGTTCATTCATTCATTCATTTATTGTATTTCTATGCCGCCGAACTCCCAAAAGACTCTAGGCAGCTTACAACAGGATCTAAAATACATTTAAAAACATTATAAAAGATTAAGAACAAGCAGTTTAAAAACACATACATACATATCATTCAAGGCCGGACCTTGTAAAATTGCAAGTTCAACGGCCCCAAACCTGCCAGAAAAGCTAGGTCTTCAGTGCTTTCTGGAAGGTCAATAGAGATGGGGCAGTCCAAATCTCAGGGGGCAGTTGTTCCAGAGAGCCAGGGCAGCCACAGAAAAGGCACTTCCTTGCAGGACCGCCAACCAACACTGTTTAGCTGACGGTACCTGGAGGAGAACAGCTCTGTGGGATCTTAACGGTCGCTGGGAACTATAAGGTAGATGTCGGTCTCGGAGATAACCTGGCCCTGAGCCATGAAGGGCTTTAAAGGTAATAACTTACACCTTGAATTGAACCCGGAGACCAATAGGGAGCCAGTGCAGCTCGCGGAGGATGGGTGTAATGTGAATGTAGCTAGGTGCACCCACAACCACTTGTGTGGCTGCATTCTGGACCAGTTATTGTCTCCGAACATTTTCAGGGTCGCCCCCTGTAGAGTGTGTTGTAATAATCCAACCGTGAAATGATAAGGGCATGAGTGACTGTGCAGAGAGCCTCCTGATTCAAGTAGGGTCGCAATTGGTGCACCAGACCAACCAGTGCAAAGGTCTCCCTAGCCACAGCTGTTAGATGTTGGTCTAATCTTAGCCATGGGTCTAGGAGGACACCCAAATTGCAGACCCGTTCTGAGGGGGACAATTTCTCCCCATCCCCAGAGTCAAAGATGGACAGTCGATACAGTCTTTAGGAGGCAGTACCCACAGCCACTCAGTCTTGTCTGGGTAAAGTTTGAGCCTGTTGACACCCATCCAGACCCTCACAGTTTCCAGGCACCGGAACATCATATTCACTGCTTCACTGAACTGACATGGGGTGGAGATATACAACTGGGTATTATCAGCGTATTGCTAATACCTCACCCCAAAACGTTGGACGACCTATCCCAGTGGTTTCATGTAGATATTAAATAGTAGGGGAGAGAGGACCAAGCACCGCACAAACAAGGGCTCTAGGGGTCGATCTCTGTCCTCCTGCCAACATACACTGAACGACCAGAGACAACCCTAGTTCCCTTAGTCATCCCAGAAAGATACCATGGTCAATGATATCGAAAGCCACTGAGAGGTCAAGTAGCACCAAGATAGAGGAATGACCCCTATCACAAGATCACCAGAAATTATCAGCATGACCAAAGCAGTTTCTGTGTTATAGCCAGGTCTGAAGTCAGATTGACAAGGGTCCAGATAATCTGTTTCATCCAATGACCGTAGGAGTTGAACTGCCACCACTTTCTCTACAACCTTTCCCACAAAGGGAAGGTTGGAGACTGGACAGAAGTTTTTTAATTCTGCTGGATCCAAGGAAGGCTTCTTGAGGAGGGGTTTCACCACTGCCTCCTTTAAAGCTTGCGGGAAGGGCCCCTCACTCAAGGACACATTAATTAAAGCCTGAAACCAGCCTCGTGTCACCTCCCTGCTGGCCGAAACCAGCCAGGAGGGGAATGGGTCCAACAAACAAATGGAGGAACTCATTGCTCCCACAGCCTTCTCTACTTCCTCAGGAGTCACAGGCTCAAATTCATCCCATGTAATAGGATTAAGACTTGCCCCTGTCATCTCAGTTGAAATTGCCCAATCGGAGTCCAGGTTCGTCTGAATCTGAGCAATTTTATCCGATAGAAACTGAGCAAACTCCTCAATTCTACCCTGCAGGGCTCCTCTATTTCCCCTACATTAAGGAGTTAATGAGTCACCCTAAATAGGGCGACTGGGCATGAATCAGCGGATGCAATAATTGAGCATTTTGCCTCCCTAAATAAGTCCCAATAAAGGCTCTTAAAAGTGTTCAGTCAGACTCACTCTAGACATCTCTTCTGGCGCTTCATCTCCTGGAGCTCTTTGATGAACGAGGGAGCTTTCCTGGATCCATCGCCGTGGAGAGGTCACAAAGGCACAATCCGGTCCAGTGCCCCCAGTGCCATCCTATTCCAGGCAGCCACCAGGGACTCAGCCACATTGTGGACAAGGGAGTCCGATATCACCCCAAGCTTCTTCTGGAACCCTTCAGGGTCCATCAGGCATCTGGGGCGAAACCACTTAATCAGCTCTGCCTCCCTGCAGTGGGGGAGAAGCGTCCTAAAGTCTAAGCTCAGTAGGAAATGATCTGATCATGACAAGGGAAAAGAATCTATACTCCTTAATTCCAGATCATCCTTTCGCTGCCCAGAGAGGAATTAAAAGAGGAACTATAGGTGATTGGTTAGCAGCAGTTTGAATTTATTATGATCTGGCTGGAAAATTTGATCTTCAGGATTGTGAAAGCATATTTTTCTGAAGAAATTATCATTTGTAATTTGATATTATCCTGTAAAGTAGCAACTTGGCTATATTTCCATACTTTCATATATTATTATGTTATGGAATTGGGATCTAATGCGACCATGCCATAGTTAATCAGTATTGTACAATATTTTCTCTTAAATGTTTCATATTGATTGCTGAGTAGTTCCATAAGATTGGAGGTGATCTCACATACTCAGAGCAGCCTCTTCATTTACTTTTCTGCTTTGCAAATAAGTGTCCTTTCCTTTTATTTTTATGGAGCAAGCAGACTCACTGTATGCATAAACCTCTTTCAATATTTTGATGTTGATATGTATTTATCCCCAAATTTGGTACAGTTCATATTGATAATGTCCTGGGGATAGTTCAGACTCTCCTATGTTTTGCATGCTCTCCTGTATTCAATCAACTCCCCACATCTGAGCCTCTCAAAGAAAACCTTTCCCAGCAAAAATTCTGAAGTTCCAAGTTACCATTAAAACCTTTGGGGGGGTTTAGCCATTGATACTCGGTCTTGATGGCTCCAGCATTTTTCATATCATTGGGTTTTGCAAGGGCTGCACTTGGCGCCTGGACTTCAAGCCGAAGTTGGATACCAGAAAGAGACCTGTGTCTTTCAGTACAGTACAGTACAATATCAGCTATTCTGTACATGTAGAAGCTTGCAGCGGATGCTAAGGGATTGTTTCTGATGATATTGACCTGGAGTGTTCTCCATACTTCAATGCAAGTTCTGACTTTATTCCAAATCTATTTATCTCCTGGGCAGTCACAAGTGGCAGTGCATTACTGCTTTGGAGAATGAATTGTCTATACAATAAGATGGTGCTGGGAAAATATAAGACACTAAGATTAGCAGCAGCCGCATACATTAAAATTCAAACTGAAATCCCAGCTCTGGTAGGAAACTAATAGAAGAAGAAAATATATCAAGTATAGAAGCGCCGTCTCATCATTCACCTGTGCTGAAGGATCCAATTTTAACCATATCCAATAGCACTGTCATTCATCTTCTTGGTGTATTATTGTGATTTAAATCCAAGCTCCATACGAGAAGCAGTTCTTTTAAAATGATTGAGAGGGAATAAGGGCAAATTCAGTGTTTAGAAAAAGTTTATGACATCACAATATTATCCTTTACAGATGGAAGCAATATTTCCTACTTTGGGAGGAAAACTAATCATTTTCTATCTGCCCTGAGTCACTGCATCATTATAAAAGGTGGAAATAAGTAGTCTTATGCATTCCCTATCTTGTTCTTGGCAACACTTTTGTTTAGTCAATGTCTCTGATTTATAGCATTAAATATTAGCCTGGCTCTATATTAATTATGTGGTTTTGATTTTAGCAGCTTTAGTGTAAGAAGGAATTAAATATTTCACAAGGAAATATAGCTGTGCAATCATGAATAGTAAGAAATATGAGACTAGCACAATTTCCCTTCTTCTGGAGCAATATTGCATTCTAATGATCATGGAACAGGTTCATTATAAAATGTATCTGTATGGCATTATTTATCTACAAATCCTGAGCAGATTCTGAGTTTGCCTGATTTAAGAATGCAGTGTGAGACGGAGGGTTTTAAGAAATCTATTTATTGAAGATGTAGGTGACAACTAGCAACAAATATGCTATATGCTTGTAACATTCACTGCTATGCTTCCCTAAAACCCCAGCCATATGGTAATTGGAGCCAGTTTATTTCAGTTTTGCTACAAAATTAGATGCTATTTGGAGATACGTCTTTCTCAAGCCAGTGGCATTTTCGTGGAAATACGTTGTTTGATTTCCTTCCGGAAAGTGTGCAGTGACAAGGGGGAACTCTGCAATAGATTATATAATGAACTTTTCCATTTACATTGCTGACTTTAGATTATGGAAATTTATGTTAACTGGAGGACACTGTTGATGATGTGCTTGGTTTTTGGAATTGTTATTATTGCTATTACAGCACATGTACTGTACTAATTTTCAAATTTTCCAATCTAGAAATATTCTACCGGTAGGATATTATTTCTGGATTCATATTAATAAATCATTGCTCTTTTTTGAAACTAAGTACAATTACAAAGAGTCTCTAATGTCGGGGGATAAAATGAAATAATAGAAGTGCTAAAATTTCCTATGGCGCCTCTATGCTGTACAACAGTGGTCCTCAACCTTTCCAATTCTCCGTACTGAAGGAGCGGGTCCAGCAGTCACATGGGTTGCTCATGTCCAATCCGGTGGAACTGAGCCTAGTGTTAAAAAAGCTTGCCGGATCCGCCCCTTCCCCAGAATTCGCTCAGTTCGCATATCCTGCGGTTGTATTGTGATAGCTCGTTCAACTTTCTAACACCTTCCCTTCGATCTTTTCCTTCAAAAGTAGTAAGAATTGTTTTACCATTATTATTTACTTGCACTATAGCGCCAGCCGTTTGTGGCTCGGCTTTTTTCCTTTGGAGAAGTTGCGGTTTCGTTTTCCCCCGGCGGTTTTTGCCGTGTACGATCCCCGCTGCCGCTTGTGGATTCCTTTAATCCTTTGGCCTGGAGGTCTTGGTGCAAGTATTGATTTATTGATTTATTGATTCATTATTGTATATTATTAAAGGGCTTAAGAAATACCTCCTGCGGAGTGAGACGTCTTGCTAGTCTCCTGGACTTAGTCGATCGCTTCCCCTTTAAGAAATATTACGGAGCGATTTTTCGGCGCGAAGGCCTTCGCGCCCTTTTTAAATTTAGGCCTCTCGTGTTGGCCTCCTGCCAGCCGCGTAGGCCTCAGTCCACCGCGTGGATCCCGGAGCGGGCCTTGGGACGCCCAGGCTTAATTCTCCACCGGCTAAGCCTCCAACCAGAGTGCCTTGGTTTACTTAATTATAAAGTTTAGGGAGGCTGGCCCCGCTGGATTTGGGGACACGAACTCTGGGTTTGCCCAGATTGCCCTCAAGTCTCAGCAGCTTCGAGGCCTCGAAGCAGGATCCATTCCTCTTGGGAAGTCCTTGAAATTCTTCTCCTTAATTATTCAGTTATTGGCTCAGCCTTGTCTTCTGTTAATTGTCAGACTATGGCTACTTTTCCCAAGAGAGGCACAACTAAAGGTCCCAGAGAGGCCAGGCCTACAGGCGATGAGATTACTAGTATCCCCCAGGCCTCTTCCTCCTCTTCTCCAGGGGCCCGCCCCTCGACCAAGGTCACCAGGGCCGAGAAGAGAAGGGACCTAGCCCTACAAAGAATCCATGACAAATCAGCAAAACGTTTGAAAGTACAGGCCCAAGTACTCAGTAGTCAAGACCCCCCAGAGGCTTCTAGTCTACCTCCTTCTGGGGTCCCTGTGTTATCTCTGGATGAGCCTAACCTAGACAGACCCCAACCTAACCTATGGGGCATAGGTCCAGAGGAACCAGATATTATTGAAGATTCCCCCCAGCCAGGATCCTCCCAGGCCTTTAGGGATTCTTCTGCCATTCCTGCTGATATTTCTAGCTTACCTCCTGAGTTCCAATCTATTTTTGCTGTGTTGTCCAAGGCCATTGATGCCAAACTCTCCACCATCAATGAGCTTCCCTTACCTCCTCCTCCTCCTCGTCCCTCCCGCCCCTTGGGTTCTTCCCCAGCGGTTAGAGCTCCTATTCAGGATGATTCAGATTCCTCTCAGGACGAATATGAGGATATGGAGGATGATGAGGATCCCTTTCAAGGCCTCTCAGATGATGAGGAATCCCAAATAAAGGTTCCTTCTCCAATTACTATTTTTCCTTCTCAATTATTCAAATCTCTCCTCCTCAAAGCTAGAATTTCTACGGGATTAGCGGCCCAGGAGAAACAAGCCTCCACTTCCACTGATCCCCCGGAGGAGAATTTACCTTACTTCACAGAGGAACAGGAGGATAACGAGGTAATTCCTATGCCTAAATTGTTTAAAGATGCTTTACTCAAACAGTGGGATTTCCCAGCCTCTGGCCTTAATCCCTCCACCAAGGACAGAAAGTTGTACAAACTTTCCTCTTCCTATGAAGAGCTTCTATCCTTTCCCAAACCGGATGAACCGGTCAAGATCCTTCACTCGGCAGCGGCTGTGCCAGGCGAGGCGGAGGAAGTCCTCCGCCCAGAGGACAAGCGGATTGAACAAATGCTCAAAAGAGGATTCTCCGCAGATTCCTGGGCCATTAAAAGTTCTGCAGCAGCTTCCTTTTTCTCCAGAGCCATGCTTCTGTGGCTTCGTCAACTTCAACAGCATATTCCTCCCGATGACTTGAGAGGTCAACAAGACTTCAACAAGGTCTTTGCAGCTGCCCAGTACGTGGCTGATGCCACCTTGCAATCTACTAGATTTTCTGCTAAGTCTATTGCAGCTTCTACAACGGCAAGAAGACTCCTATGGATTCGCCCTTGGCAAGCGGGAGTACGCCAGAAGTGGCAGTTATCCCAGGGCCCCTTAAAGCGCGACCTTCTTTTCGGTGATCTTCTGGATCCACTCCTCACGGAAACCACGGACAAGAAGAAAGTTTTGGGTCCAACCACAAAAAAGGCTACCAAAACGCAGTCCTTTCGTCGCCCAGGGCGCCAGCAAGATCAAGCGGCTTCCTATCAGAGATCTCCAGGTCAGTATTCCCCCCGCTTTCGTTCCCAAGGTAGGAACTCCAGGGGCAGAGGTTTTCGCTTCCAAAGGGGAGCGTCCTCTAACAGGGCTTCAAAAAAACCTAGATGGTAATCTTTCCTCAATTCCCATAGGGGGTCGCCTAGCCCATTTCGCCTCTAATTGGCGTCTCACCTCCAAGGACCCCTGGGTCATTGACACTGTTCAAACAGGCCTTCTGTTAGAATTTATTTCTCCTCCCCCGAAACGTTTTATTTCCTGCTCTTCTCCCAGGTCCTCCTCAGATTGTAACCGTATGGAGGAGGCCATTTCTCATTTATTGTCCATCAGAGCCATTCAACCGGTTACTTCCGGTCAGAAGGGCCTAGGGTTTTACTCCATCCTATTTATGGTTCCAAAGTCCTCCGGAGGTTGGAGAGCTATTTTGGATTTAAAGAAGCTAAACCTATTCATCAAATATAGGAAGTTTAAGATGCACTCCTTATCTTCTATTTTGGCTGCCATCCACACGGGAGATTTCATGGTCTCCTTAGACCTCACTGAGGCCTACCTCCACATTCCTATAGCCAAATGCCACAGAAAATTTTTACGTTTTTCCTTTCAAGGCAGGCATTTCCAGTATAGGGCGATGCCATTTGGCCTTTCCTCGGCCCCTCGGGTCTTTACAAAGCTCTTGGGGTCCCTGGCGGCCTATATCCGGGCGTCTCCCATCCACATTTTATGTTATCTTGATGATATTTTGATTCATGGGAACTCCCTAGAGAAAGTGAAAACAGACCTTTCTGTCACCATGTCAGTCCTTCAGGACCATGGATTTTCCATCAACTTTGATAAAAGTCACCTCCAACCTTCCACATCCATTTTACACCTGGGATCCATTATTAATTCAGAATCCTCCCAGGTTTTTCTCTCTCCTGAGAGAAAACTCAGTATAGGGGAGTTAATTTCTAACATTTTATCTAATTCTTCAGTATCCATAGTAACTCTGTCATCCCTTTTGGGGAAGATGGTGTCATGCATAGGCATCATTCCCTGGGCTCGCCTTCATGCTAGGGAACTCCAGTGGCTCCTATTACCCTTTCAGAGATCGGGGCACAGCAACTCAAATCGTCGCATTGTCATCCCACCAAGTGTTCGCAGATCCTTCAAGTGGTGGAAGTCTCCGGCCATGGACAAAGGATCCCCGTTCAGGTGCCCGGATCAATTTGTCATCACCACGGATGCCAGTCTATCGGGATGGGGCGCCCACGCCCAGGGGATGATAGCCCAGGGCACGTGGTCCCCGGAGGAAGCTTCCAGGCCAATCAATTGGCTAGAGTTAAGAGCCGTTTCCCTGGCTCTGAAGCACTTCTCTCCTCGCATTCCCAACCGGCACGTTCTCATTCTCACCGACAACATTGCCACAAAAAGCCATATCTGCAGACAGGGGGGCACGAGATCCAAGGCCCTAATGAGGGAGGCCCTCAAGTTAGGCCTTTGGGCGGAAAAACATCTTCGGTCGCTCCTAGCCGACCACATCTCGGGGAGCCTCAACGTCCAGGCGGATTGGCTATCTCGAGCAACGATAGACCCAGGAGAGTGGAACCTCCATCAAGACCTGTTCCATCAAATCAGCCTCAGATTCGGCCTACCAATCCTGGATCTCTTCGCGACCAATGCGAACGCCCAACTCCCTCGCTTCTTTTCCAGATTTCCATCCCCGGGAGCGGAAGCAATCAATGCCCTCCGGAGTCCATGGCCTCCAGGCCTACTCTACGCATTTCCTCCAATTCCAATTCTCCCGGACGTGATTCACAAGGTCCTCACCGAGAGGGCCCGAGTAATCTTAATCGCCCCTCATTGGCCCCGCCGGCCCTGGTTCGCGGATCTCCAACAGCTGTCCGTCCAGGACCCTTGGCGACTCCCCGTTTCGGGGGATATGCTGCGGCAGGGGGCCTCATTCCATCCAGACCCGGAGTGGTTCCACCTCACCGCCTGGCTGTTATCAGGAGAGACTTAGAACTGCGTGGTCATGACCCCGATTCAGTGGAGGTCATTTTAAAGGCCAGAAGGGGTTCGACCAATCGAATCTACGACCACACGTGGTCCAAGTTTCACCAGTGGTGTCTACAGGAAGGTCTCTCTCCTCTGTGCATCCCCATACACAGAATCATTTCCTTCCTTCTGCAAGGCTTCCATAAAGGACTTTCCACCAGCACCCTCCGGCGTCATCTGGCAGCTATTTCATCTGTCCTAGGGGGTCCCCGCAGACAGCCTCTCCGATCCTTCCCTGAAGTTCAGGAATTCCTCAAGGGCATAGCCAACCTCAGACCGTCCAAGGTCCACAGGTATCCATCCTGGGATTTGCCACGGGTTCTCCATTCCCTCACGCAGGCACCATACGAACCCCTTAAATCGGCGTCCCTCAGGTACCTATCCTTTAAGGTAGCATTCCTGGTGGCTATTACCTCTGCACGACGCATTTCGGAGTTGGCTGCCCTCTCAATCAGGCAGGACCTTTGTCAATTTCATCAGGACAAGGTAGTCTTGCGACTGGACCCCACCTTCTTACCCAAGGTCAGTTCCATGTTCCACAGGACTCAGGATATTGTCCTACCATCTTTCTGCCTCCAACGAGACCATCCCTTGGCAATTAGATGGCACACCCTGGATCTTATTAGAGCGCTGAGAATCTATATCCAACGCACTGGACCCTTTCGGAGGTCAGAAGCACTGTTTATAGCCTATCACCCCAGAGTCATGGGTGCCAAGGTGTCTTCAACAGTAATAGGCCGTTGGATCAGAGGGACTATATCTAAGGCCTATGAATCGGCCTCCCTCTCAGTCCCAAGGAACATCACAGCGCATTCCACCAGGAGCGCAGCCACCTCGGCCGCTTGGGCGACTCAAGCCCCGTTGGAGGAGGTCTGCAAAGCAGCCACTTGGGCCTCGCCAAATTCCTTCATCAGGCACTACAAGATTGATGCTTACGCTTCAGCGGACGCTGCCTTCGGCAGAAGGGTACTCCAATCCGTTATCTCACACGATAGCAATCTAACCCCTCCCTAGGGACCATCTATTGGGTATGTCCCATGTGACTGCTGGACCCGCTCCTTCAGTACGGAGAATAGGCGTTGATTGCTTACCTGAACGCCTCTTCTCGTACGGTGAGCGGGTACAGCAGTCACTTCCCGCCCTTGTATGTGTCTTCTTTACCTTCTATAATCCTTTTTCCTCTAACAATAAGAGTTGAACACTACAGAGCTTCACAGCTGAGCCTAGTCTATGGATTCGCGAATTCTGGGGAAGGGGCGGATCCGGCAAGCTTTTTTAACACTAGGCTCAGTTCCACCGGATTGGACATGAGCAACCCATGTGACTGCTGTACCCGCTCACCGTACGAGAAGAGGCGTTCAGGTAAGCAATCAACGCCTATTCTGCAGACCTGGGGGGTGGGGGGGAATGGTTTCACTCACCACTTGCACAAATGGACCTTTACACTTGCACAATCCAGATTCCAAGGGGACGCAGCCCTGGAGTTGGGCACTCTTGCTACAGTGGTTTTATTGTTGGGCAGGTAACAGGAGATTTTGTTTCTGAATCTGCCTTTGGGCCGTTCCCTCTTAACTCAAGCTACTACTGCACAGGGTGATTGTATGAGGAACAAGTAGATCTTAGATATAAATACATATCAAATTAAAAGAATGCTCCTGCTATTCCTATTATTTAATGTGTAACATAAACCATCCTTTAGAATTCTGCCTCCGACTTCGTGTCTTTCTATTTTTGTATGACTTAAATGCAACTAGCACTTTCCGGACTCTGCTCCATTAATCTTGTCCTTTTTGCCCTGTTGGCACTAGGATACAAGGGACCTACATATTTTCTCAAGCTGTTGTTTTAATGTGGCTTAATAGGTGAAAAATATCTATGTGAATGTCCCAATGCTGTAAGTTGGATTAAATCATCTTGAGACATCTTTCCCCGTCATAGAACAGTATAGTCTTGAAAGGCAGTGGAAATTAGGCAATCATTCTCCCCAAACTGAACTGCTTTGTAGTCAGGGCTTGACAATCACTGATCCGCTAAATTCAGTCATTTTTATTGTATTATTTTGCCCATTGTCTTGTCAGTACTTCAGTGAATTAAGGGCAAGTTTGATAAACAGCCAGCCTTCTGAAAAGCAAGAGTTCCTTCATCAGTGCTTTAGAAACCTAATGGAAGGAGTCGAGCAAAACCTACTGGTAAAGAACAGAGACAGGTGAGACAAACAGATATCTAAAGGTAAAATGATAAAATTTAACATGCATTAACTTTCATTTTGGAGGGTTATGCAACATAACGTTAAAAGCTATAAATTCAGGTATGCTTTATTATTTATTGCATATGTATTCTGCACTTTCTTGGAAAGCTTAAGGTGCTGTCTTGCGGTTTGGGGGAGGTGGAGGGGTGAGGATTTCACCTACTTTGTTCCACAGAAGAAATGCTGTGTTGTTGCTTAGCCTGGGAAAGAGCTGCCTAAAGCCATACCAGGGAGCTTCAAGGACAACTGGGAAATATTTCCTCAAGAGCAGAGCTGTCAAGACCTGCAAGCCAAATCCGAGCTGCAGGGCGTTTAGGTCTGGCCCACAGTGCCATCCTGGAAACAGCCTACTGGCTCGTGGTGCCTCTGCCAGTGAAAAAGTAGTTCAAGAAGGCTGCACACGGCCTTCCTGGGCTCCATTGTCGCTGGCAGAGGGCTGCAGGACTTTGAATTGGCCATGCTCATCCCCATCACGCCCACTCACCCCCCTGAGGTCAAACACAATCCTCAGGCAGCCCTCAGTGAAATCAAATTTGATACCCCTGCTCAAGAGGATATATATTTCTATATTGCTGTTTCTAAAATGGGGTCTAGGCCTATTTAAAACACCTTTATCATTCTTAAAACAATGGTAAAACAATAGAAATGAATTCATGAATGGCATGGGGAAATGTCTTCAACATCTACCGATAGTCCTTGACTGACAACTGTAATTAAGCCTAGAGTTATAGTAATAGGTTATTGCAGTTGTAAGTCATCATATGACTGGACTCTATTTTTCAGCATTTTTTAAATTTTTATTTATTTATCACATTTCTAGGGCGCCCTTCTCCAGGGGACTCAGGGCGGCTTACAGCATAAAATCAATACAAAATTATAGATAAAATTATACACTCTGCCCTAAAATCCAAGACTTAAAAATTCCCAATGTTAAGCCCATTCACCCAAACTTATCCAATCCCAATCATACTAGATGTCAGTGCTCAACAGCTCCAATTTTTGTGGCAGTCATTAAGCAAATCCATTAACCTAATGGGTGGATGTTGCCAGAAGCCAAAGGCAAACTCCAAAGCTGGCAACAAACCCCTCA
Organism: Erythrolamprus reginae; assembly: GCF_031021105.1. NCBI lineage: Eukaryota > Metazoa > Chordata > Lepidosauria > Squamata > Dipsadidae > Erythrolamprus > Erythrolamprus reginae. The sequence continues at coordinate 244,470,996 of NC_091950.1, forward strand.
CAAATCATGGTAACATAATTCAGAATGCTGCAAACAGCCATATAGGTCCACAGTCGCAAGTTGACATTCTGAAAAATGTAGCAAAGCCTCCTCTGAAAAACTTGGTGATTGAAACAGGTCTTGGATAGTGAAAGAAATCAGGCAGGTATTTTCTGAAGCCTATAAAGAAATCAGGCAGGTATTTTCTGAAGCCTATAAAGAAACCAAAGCCATGACCTGCTTAGGTAAATTGTTGTCAGTCATTGAAGGTGCTTCAGTATGGATTCATATGGGCATAATCAGACCTAGACCAGCTTCATCTTCTGAACCATATAACATGAGACTGCAAATACATAAACATCAGTGAAGTAGATAAGCATTCTGTATTCAGGGAAGGATATAGTTGATATATTAGCCGAATCTGGAAGTAAGTATTCCTGCCTTAACTCTGCTGTCATGTTTCGAGTCAGTGAGACTCGAAATCGAAGTTTGAGACCCTGTAAAAAATTTTCTCTGCATTTCTGAAACTTGAAATTTCATGACTTTTCATCATTTCAGTGGTTCTCTCCATGATAATTTTTTGGGGGTGGGGGGGCTTAGTTTTTGCTGGGCAAAAAAAGTCACACTTGTACTGTTTTCAAGTCTGTGTGATTCGAACCATAAATTCTCTATTTTAAGTGCTTATATTTGGTCAATTTGAAAACTTATTTCCCTTGGAAACTAGGTTGAACATTTCTGCACACAATGAAATGAAAATTGAAATAAAAAAATAATGCTTATTGGTTTATTTTGCTCATAAAAGCCCGTGCCCCCTTTTTTGTGATTTTTTTTTCAATTTAAAGAATTTATAAAGAATTTTCGGTTCGAGTCAAACAGACTCGAAAACAGTACAAGTGTATAGTGGTTTTGAACAGCGCAGCAGGGTTAAAGTCACCAGGATTCCTGTAATGACTCCCGGAGCCGGAATGGGACAACTCACCACATCCAAATCAACATGGCCGGCTTTCTGCAAGACAACTCCCCATAGGACAACTTACCACAGGAAAATTCAACAAATACAAAAGCTAAATTAATTTCAACAGAACCATGTTCAATAATAATAAAATAAAGAAAATCAATCCCAAAATAACAAGAGTTACAATAATTTCAATGGAAACATGGTCACCAATAATAAAACTGAATGAAACAATTAATACAACATTGAATTGTCCTGTGTAAAATTATCCTGCAGCAAGTTGGCCTCAGCAAATTATCTTAGAACCTCCAGTAGCACTCTGAAACTATATACCATATCCTTTATAAAGGAATGCAACTATTTAAAATAAGTGGCTTTTCCAATTTCTCAATTCCGGTATTCGTCCACCTGTAAGATCTCTATCACTATCTCATTTCATTGGTCCAGTCACTTTACCTAGAGCACTGGTTCCCAACCTTTTTATGGCCATGCTCCATCTAAGTACAGTAATCCCTTGCTACTTCGTGGTTCATCTTTCGCAGATTCGCTACTTCATGGGTTTTTTCAAAGGGGGCTTATGGCCGCTATATCGTGGATAATGAAGGAAAATCCAGGAAAATTGTGAAAGATGAATATCCAAAATATTCACGGCAATTGCTGTGCCCCCCCCCCTCCATTCCCGGCAGAGGCCTTGCACCTTAGAACGCTGGGGCAGGGACGGTTTGTGTGTGTGGGGGGGGAAACTGCAGCAGCGGTTTCTTTCAGCCCGCGCGTCACAGGGAAGGTTCGGCTTGTCTTGTCCTCCAGTTTGTGGATGTTTCTCAACTCTCTGAAGATTGTCCACTGCTGCCCAACTACAGGAAAGCCGCTACCACCACTGCTGACCGCTGAGAGAAGCCAGTCTCTCTCAGCGGTCAGCAGCAGTGGGTTGTTAACAATACAGGGAGGGTTTTAAAAATCCAAATCCTTGTTAAATACATAAAAAAATATCTTTCCTCTACTTAGTGGAAATTCATTTCTCACAGGTGGTCTCAGAACGCATCTCCCATGAAAAACGAGGGATCACTCACTGTATCTCTAAAATCCTGTTCTGTCCCCTGCCCATGACATACAATTCTTACTATTCAAAAAGTGAACTCCTACTCACAGAGAGGAAGCCTAAAGGGCCATTAACTTGGTTTAAACAAGGTTCCAATTGTCCCTGTTAAAAATCAAATTGCCCCCCTGTCGGGCTAAGGCCCAACATTCGGAACCACTGACCTAGAGACTTCATTCAGACTATGGACATATCCTTTTATTCTACATGACATGCATATGGGGAAAATATTATATTTTTAAAAAGCAAACCCCATGTGATTTCCCATTCTTTCATATTGCATATTGTTATTCTGAGTCCTCAACACTTTTCTGTAAAGCAGCTTCCCAGAAATTATGTGACCTATTTTTGTTGTTCCCATATTTTAATGCAAGTGATAACATCGAAAAGATTAACCACATTGGCACTCAGCAGGTAATGTAAGACGTCACTTATGAGTGATCATCCAGAAGTAACTCTTTTTTTGACAAGCAATGTTACTTTGCTAAAATATTTCATTCTCTTTCAAAGTTAAGTTCCCCCAGTCTAGAGCCCTGTGGAAGAACAGCTGAATAATCTGTGGCCATTGAACATAGTACCTCATGAAAGTGGTAGCTCAAAACATCTGGAGACCATCTAGGTATTCATACCTGCCATAGAGGTGGTACAGTTATTGCCTGGCACTAATGGCACTAACATTAAATAGCTGAAAATGTGTTTCCAACGGTATAATAGAGGGTTGATAGCACCAAAGTCTACTTTTTAGTTACGGAGAGAAAATGTATTAAATACGTAAAGAGCAATCATATGGATCCAATTGAATCAGTTTAATTTTTAATCTAGGCGTCAGCAAAGATAAGCATATACCCACAAGAAAGCACATTCTCTCATAACCCTTTTCCGTTCTCTCAATCTGAGGAATAGAAAGAAAATGTTTCAACCTTATTACAGTGATCCCCCGGTTATTGCGTCCCAGACCATTGCGAACAGGGTAATTTGCGATTTTTCAACCCGGAAGTCAAAACACCATCTGCGCATGCGTGCCCTTTTTTCTATGGGCACGCATGCGTAGATGGCGCCCGGCAGATCAGCTGCTGGGCGGCTTCCCTGGGTCTTCCCCCTCTTGCTGGCGGGAGGGCGAGCAGCGGGCATCAGCAAGGAGTTTCCCCACCGCCCACGCAAACTCCTCGCTGCCGCCCACCCTTCGCCCGCCCACACCGTTCATTCTCGCCGCTTTGGAGCTGAGTCCTGAAGCGAATTCGCTTCAGGACTCAGCTCCAAAGCGGGGAGAGCGAGCGCAGACAAGCCGTTCGCTGGCGCTAGCTCTCGCCGCTTTGGAGCTGAGTCCTGAAGCGAATTCGCTTCAGGACTCAGCTCGAAAGCGGCGAGAGCGAGCGCCAGCGAACGGCTTGTCCGCCGCCTGCCTGCCCGCTAGCGAGGAGCCGAAGATTGGGGGCGGCGCGGCTGTTTTAAAACGTCGCCACCGGCATGGGGGGCTTGCCAGCACCCCCCGGACCCCCAACCCGGGTTTGGGGGGCTGCTAGGAAGCCCCCCATGCCGGCGGCGACATTTTAAAACAGCCGCGCCACCCCCAATCTTCGGCTCCTCGCTAGCGCTGCGGAAGTTAAAAACACCATCTGCACATGCGCAGATGGTGTTTTTACTTCCGCAGCGCTACTTCGCGAAAACCCGCTCGTTGCGGGGGGTCCTGGAACGGAACCCTCGCAACGAGCGGGGGATCACTGTATATCACCAGAAAATTTTGTTTTATACTATGCTTTTAGTTTGAGAGGCCTTGTCCTGGGAAATAGAATAAAAATATAAATAACATATATTATTTTTAAAAATAAATAAATAAAACCCTTTTGAAACAAAAAATATAACTCAACCCATGATGCTAAGGGTGTTCAGGGAACAATGGGATGACTTTGGCTGGTGTGAAAAAATGGTGTGCCAGTATAAGTAACTGGTAATTTCTGGTCCTTTTATAATAGATGCCAAAAAAAGACATTCGTACCTCTGTTTTTGAGGAATCAGATTATATTATTTTAACCGATTTTACAGGAAAGATATTTTACATGTTACTCTTTGATTCACAGGTTCACCCAGAATATGTCCATCTTCCGCAGAGATATGGCTGAAACCTTGCGTTGTGAGGGTGCATCAGAATCAATCAGTACAGAAATGATGAGCTGATACAGAGCTGGAAATGTGTTTAATAATAATGAACAAACTTTGAAGTTGGGCATCATTCTATATTTTGATTTTCATAGAAAATATTTTTTAAAAATTGCCTTTTTGTATCTTGGGCATAAATGTAGGGATTCGTAACACTGGTAACAATTTAAACCATGTTGCACTTCCTTATTGAGATTTCTAACTCTTTTTCTTAGTTACATGGTGCAGAAATATAAATTAACCAAAGAACAAAATAATATATGTATTTCTCCCCTTTGAAACTGCAGCTGTTGAGATTTTCATATCCAAAATCCAATTAATGCAGTTTTTCAAAAATTATTTGAAGGGCAGTGATGATATCATCAAGCCTTCGGAATGACTGGAAGCCTAATTTTGCAATTAGATGACTACGTGTACCCCCTTGTCTTTTTTTTTAAAATGTTCATCTTAAATACATTGTCAATAAGAAAAATATAAACAGGAAAAAAATTCTTGGCCTAAATAAAAGTGAATGTGCTGAAATTGGGGCTTTATAAAACTTAGAAATGGGAATATGTTCTTTAGTAGACTATTAAAAAAATATTGTTTCACATGCGTGCATCTCAGGTGTTTCATTCTCGGGAAAATGTGTTTTAAAATGGTAAAACAGTGTATGAGTAAGTTGTAAATCATTTGCTACTGTAAACAGCCACCCAATAAGCACGTAACACTCTTAGTCCACTAAAATATTTTATTTGTATGCCATAATATGTATTTTTGTATGTTAAGCCCTACTTTAGGGAGAAAACAAGTAGAACAACTCTCATTTTGTAATTTAAGAGCTGTGGTATTAATTACTAATGAAATGCCCATATGGCATGAAAGTGTGATGGCAAAAAAAGAATTTTAGGGACTGGCATCAATAGTTTAATTTCAAAAGCTGGATTAACACTATTCCTGTAGAGTGTTTTGTAGAGCCTATTCACATCAGTAACGAAGCAGTTTGGAAAACAAGAGAAACAGTTTATGGAATGGTACAGTAATGAGCTATACATTGTGTGGCAAGCAGTGCAACTTCCTTTCAGTCATTTAATTAAATTACTATCACAGGCAGCCTATTTTAAGTAGAAACTCCACTTTTCCACATGTTCTTGTATGAAAGATGAATTGCCCTCTAGTAATTTATGCTGGAGGTTTTTTTCCATTATTTCAAGGAGATCGCACATATTCTTTGAGAGGGTCATTTTTCTTTTCACCTGAGAAATTAGCCTGAAGTAGCCAGTTCTTATGAAAACATTCCTTCATATGGAATGTTTTCTACTAATAGATATTATTGGAGTCTCTAGATTTGATGAATTTGCCTGTAGCATCGCTTTGCATTTTAAGAAAGTAGCCTTTTTAGATCTTATTTTATATCTCGGGGAATCACTTTGCATTTTAAGAAATGTTCCTTTAATTCCACTAATTTGTGCTTAAGAAGTACTACAATCTGCAAAGTGGCATGGTTTCATGTTCTGATTTTAGGTTATGCTGGACTTTACAATAACCTTAGCAGGTCAGTATAGTAATTTTAATTCAGCCTTGAATTTGACTTCGACATCAAGTGGTGTTCCAAAATTTTGCTTTTCTTCCTTGGTAATAAATTACATTTAATTTTGCATACATAAAATACTTAGAGCTAAAATAATTAGGTGTCTTGCACCCCTCTTGAAAGAATTAGAGAGGTTAGAAGGGAGCAAGCAAATGAGCTGTTGCTTTGTTTATCCAGCAAAGCATTTCATGCAGTCAAAAACCTTAAGCACTATTGTGCATCAACAAGCACTGAGCAGAGCTGACAGTATGGACTAGAAATAGGAAGAAGCCTATTTCTAATCCACATTGCAAGAAGAATCAAGCGAGATTTCTGTTAATTCTTCAGTGCAGTGGATGCATATAGGTTGATAATTGGAAATACGTTGTATGCGAGACCTGTTCATTTGCTTCTACACAATTTGGTAGTGTGTAGTCAGTCTTTTATAAGAGAACTGTCTAAAAGAAATGATGTTTTTTACTGGTCAAGTTTGTGGTAGAGCGAGCATAAAGATTATAGATATGTTATAGGCACGGAAGGTTTATTTTGAGGTCTTTTATTTGCCTGGCATTTGGGCTGCTATGTTATATTTTAACTGGTTTGCTTTCTGCGCAGCTCTAGTTTTCCTGTGCTGGTTTCAGGCTTTGCTGCATTTAATTGATTGCTTAATTGTTTGTTTACGTTGGTTTGATTTGACAGTTTTTATTTGTACTTTTATTGTACACTGCTGTCAGAGCTGTTAGCTATGGAGTTACTAATGTTTATGTTTATTTAGATTTGTATGCCGCCCCTCTCCGCAGATAATATATCTTAGACGTTACAAAATAATGTCCCTGAAGGATAAAGAAAGGAGAGGAAGTAGAAAGGTAGGAGGAGAAGAGATAGAAGGGGGAGAGGATGGAGAAAGAAGGGGGAGAGAGTCAAAGAAAGTAGATAGGAGAGAAGAGGAAGGGAAAGGAAGGTTGAGTGAAAAGAGGATGGAAGTTCAGACTGACAGATACGGAGAGTAACAATCTATATTGAAGCCAAAGCGGGGTATTTTTGATGAATTTTTATTTTGCTTTGTTTATGGTGATGTAACTCTTTGATGTATGGAGGAGGAAAATAAAAACCTTTAAAAAAAGAAAAGAAAAGAATGTCCCTAAATATAGTCAATTGAGAAACAAAGCCATTAATAAAATGGGTACCGGTAATGTTGTTTTTATTTGGCTATAGGATAAAGCAGAGGAGCTTTATACTGATGGGAGTTTTGACAAAAACTGTGGCCAAACTATTATTATTATTATTTATTAGATCTGTATGCCGCTCTTCTTCAAAGACTTGTTTGTCCCCTGCGCAATAGCCACAAACGTCCAATTTCCAGCAACGGTTTTAAATAATTAAAATTGGAGGTGGGGAGTTTCTTATCATTGACTTATATTCGTTGTTTTTCATAGGATCGGACATAGCATGCTTTACATTCTGAACTCTTAGTCATTTAGATCGGGAGTATCCCAACTTGGCAACTTTTAAGACTTTTGGACCAATTCCCAGGATTCCCCAGCCAGCCATGCTGGGAGTTGAAGCCCACAAGTCTTAAAAATTGCCAGGGTTTGGACACCCTGATGATATAGATTCACACTCCCTCTTGAGACCTTTACAACTTGCTGGCAGCGTGACGTAATACTGTATGAAAATAGCCTCTTTTGAGCTTAAACTGTGTTACAAGTTGTGTTTTGTGATACACTAATTTCTGAGGTGCAAGCCCATATTCTGCCCAACGAGTCTACGGAGAGGGGCAGCATACAAATCCAATAAATAAACTCTTAGTTTCAGGGTACAAGTTCCCCAAATCAAAGATATTTTTCCGTTCTGCTCCTCTAATCACCTCTAGCTGTAATGCAAAGCCATTCCCTCATGAATCTTCATTGGCTTCAAACATTTTTTTAATATTATAAAATACAAAATATAAAAGTAAATAGAAGAACATTAAGGAAAGAGTGGAAAGAGGAAGGCGAAACCTAATCTGTAAAAGTCAAAGTTACATTCTTTTCCACGTCAAGCACGAAGCTCAGAAGCAGTTTCCACGTGGAGACAAAAGTACTTATATTCTTTTCTTTAATCAGAGCCATTTCAGCCAACTCCATCAACTTCTCTCACGAATCTTCATTGGAAAGACTGAAATGGGAAGGAATGGGGCTTCTAACTTCTAATTCCTTCGTTACCAGAAGAAAATGCTCTGAATATTCACAAATCGGTGAACACAACCTTTTGTTGCTTTAAGTTCTGGATTTAATTATTTCCTCTTTTAATGTTATTTGCTCCCTTAAGGCAAGAATGGAGAACTATGGGCCTTTTATGACTAGTGGACTTCAATTCCCAAAATTCTGGAAGTTGAAGTCCACAAATCCTAAAGAGTTCATAGTTCTCCACCTCTGTCCTAATGCATTGGAATCCATTCAAGAGATTCACAAAACAGATTCCAAGTAACAGTTCATGTGAAATTTGGTAGCCATATTTTGAAGTTCCTCTCCTCGTATTGCAAATTATGAGAATGAAATAGAATGAAATATGTCTTTAGAGATGGAAATGAGTGTCAGTCTCCTTCCCCTTAGCGAATGAATTGATTCTAGAAAGCACTCTTTCCAATATCATCTATCCATGATGGCGAACCTATGGCACGTGTGCCACAGGTGGCATGCAGAAGCATACCAGAGGGTACGTGATGTGTTGCCCTATGCCAGCTCCAGCACGCATGTGTGTGCTGGCCATATGATTTTTGGCCTTCTGAAGGGTGTGGGGAGGCCATTTTTTTAAGGGTGTGGGGAAGCTTCAGGAAAGTCTCTGGAGCCTGTGTATGGCAAAAGCCAGACCCAATGGGCCTATCGAAAGTTCAGAAATGAACTTCTGGTAGGCCCGTTGGGTCTGTTTTTTGCCCTCTCCAGACTTCATAAGGCTTTCCTGAAGCCTGCGGAGGGCAAAAAATGGCCCAACAGGCCTACTGGAAGTTTAGAGGCTTAGTCATATGTATCCTTTTGGCATCCAAAAAAAAAAGAAAGGTTTGCCATCACTGTCATATATCTTCCATAGCCATGAGCTAGACTGGGTATAATGAAGGGAAAATAATTGTAATGGGGAATTATTGTAAAAGGTAGTAAGTATTGGGTTGTAGTAGTTTCCTCTGATTAGAGCATCGCAGAACTTAAATTGAAACAGTAAAATTAACAAATTGGGATTTTGAGTTAGAGAAAAGATACTGTTCGTCCCACTAAACACCTTAGAGCAACAGGATGAAATCAGACATAAGCCACAAAGAGAAATAACAAGAATCTTTTGTTTTGTAGCCCAGGGAATACAGTATTACTTGCCTGTCAAGAAAGGAGAATAGCTGCCTTGGGGGAGGGGGGGGGGATTCACATTAATATAGTCTGCTTGCATAACAGCGTTTCAGAGGAATTCAGCTCTAGGTCCATATTCAGTTGTTGTATCTTCAACTTGTTAATGTTTCATTGTGGTATGTGTTTATGGTGACAGCAAACCTTTCAAACTATCCAGAAATGCCATGCTTCCTTGCCATATTAAAAAATAATGGTGCTGTAGATTTTATGTATCTTAGTTTAGATTGCTGTTAAGAGCAGCGCTTTGATGATACCCTTCTCAAGGTTTACAGAAAAGTGTAATAAAATATGTAAGTTACATTTCTACAAACTCAAGGCCCATCATATATTTATAAGTGTGAGATCTGAACAGTATCACGATAAATAAACTCTAATGGATATCTGCACCATCCACTCTAATGCAATTTGCCCAACAAAAGTGTTTGAAACAGAGCTCTATTTACTAGAGGAGAAAAATATGGCAAGAGAAAATGTCATATGAAATACAGTACAAAGGAAAAGGGGAACACAGAAATAAGTTAGCGTGCTGATGGGCAACTGTTCTTTAATAGAACTGTAGATCGATAAATTTTGTTATTGAGATGCTTGATAGGATGAACTAAATTTCAAATTGGCTTTTTTTAAAAGAACCTACTGACAAAGCTTGCTACTCTTGATGCTACACCGTGTCTTAATACGGAGCTGCTAGTTATTTCTAACAAGTAGCAAACCTATGCGGCACCATTGTCCACCTCTAGCCTAAATAATGTTCTACTGATTGACCTTTCACTGGTCCTGAAACTGGCCATTCTGATTGCTAATATAGACAACATTTGCGGCAAGACAAGTGAAAACCACGGCCAAGGGACACTTTCAGTTTGAAAAAGAATTTACCTATCAGGTCCTCGCTTGCTCTTCCTTATTTTTGCAACTATTAAACTTCAAGCAGAAAGCAGCTCATACAGGTGATGGACACTTAGTCCAGTAGGAGAGGTCTATCAATCACTATCTTGGAGCTTCATTGGAGGTCCACAAATCAATGGGAAAGCCATCGGTCTGGAAGGGATGGAAATAGTAGACATCAGCACAATCTGATAGAGAGAAAAACATAGCAGACCTTCTCACTTCCAACCTCTCTATTAAATATGCAAGTCATATATCTTCCTGGCTCAGCCCAACTGGACATACATGTCCTTGTGTTATGTCTGGTTCTGTCCGTGGTCTCTGCTCTGTCATCTGCTTCCCAAGTGGGTACCTGTATGGTGGTAATTCTTTACAATGTCACTTTCGTTGTCACGTGTGTCTTTCTTGCTTAATATTGCTTTATCTCCCTTTATCTCTGATAGCAAGATGGGTAGACACTCCTCTCACTGATTTTCAGCAGAGTAATGAGCGAGCCAGATACACATATCTTGCTTCCCACTGTTTCCTACTATTTCTGATTAAACTCAGTGGCTTCTGTTCACTGAAAACATGCCAAAATACCACATAATTGGGAAAATCAACTTGTGCTCTGTGGGGCTGCACTTTTTACAGTAAGAGTCTTGCAGCAGGTTATCATTTGCTTTCCTTTACAATACCAGGGAAAGTGTCACCTTTAGTCTTTAGTGTTTACTACCGTCCCTGTCTTGCTGTTCTATTGTCTTAATTTACCTGTATCTACTTTGCTTATGTTTATACCAACACCGGCTATCTTGTACATGTTTTTGACAAACAAATAAAATAAATTGAATTCAGGCCATTCACTAAGCTACTGATAGAAATAAGGATGGGCAATTGAAGGTTGTATGCATACCTCTGAAGGAAAGGAAGAGCCATAGAAAGCAGACATGATTGCAAGATGGACCAAATTAAAAATGCCAATGAAGCCATCCCCCCCCCCCGAGATTTTGGAGTGACTGAGTTTAAAAGGGGGAGGGGGTGGATTTAACTGGTTTTCCAAAAGGGCAAGTAACTGCAGCAATATTTGGCAATCATGGGCCGCAAGGTAAAGGTTGTAGGAGCATATTATCCTGGATCTATGGACAATCGGGTGGGGGATGGGTTGTTCACCTATCCCTCCTATATGTTATAAAGTGGTAGCATGTTTCCTGCATCAGGAGGTGGTTAGGTCCTATAATCCTTTTATGATTTGATGACAGCGGATGAAATCAATTGGTACCTATTTCATTCACAATGAATGATGCCCGACCATTTTCCCTTATGCTGTGAATTGGAAGACATTCTTCATTTCCCTAGTAATGCTATCCATCTTGCTGAGTCCTCTTTGCTTTGTTGCAACTCTTCAGAAAGTTCAGAGTAATGTAATATCAATTAATGTTCCATTATTATAAAACGTTACCTGTCTCTTTAAAAGGTTTTCAGGGTCTTGTTTTCACTAGATCATTTTCCATCTCACCTCACCATTTCTCTCTCTCCATTCCTCCCTCTCTCCTTCGCCCCCTCTCTCAACAGATATAATGGGCTATGTGCATTCAGCTGAAATGTTATACTGTTGATTAGTATTTATAGCTGGCTTGATAATTATGCTAAGGAAAAGAGGAATATATTGCACTGGAACCAGGAGAAAAGGCAGATGCCACCAGAATCTGAACTGAAAGTTGGCATTGGAGGAAGCTGTAGTGCTTTGTACTGTAATTCTAGAAACAGAATTTTTAAAAGATTCTGGAAAAACATAACATTTTAATCTGAAAGACTGCAAACTATATGGTGGTGATCTTGGATAATTTATGCACAACTTAGTTGTCCCCCATTGTCATTTAAACACGTTGTCACTTGCAAAAAGCAACCCCACTACACAGACACAGGAAAGTAGCTTGCACCTTTGATCTGACCAAAGGGCATCAAAATGACCTGTGGCCTCTGCACAATGGGGTGGGGAGAATGGTCCCACATAATAGATGATTCCATTTCAGCATAGGTACAACCATCTATTTTAATAAACCCAAGTTTGTGCTGAATTAAAAGTCTGAAGGTGGGTGGAGAGTTGACTAAGCAAGAAATGAAGTTGATTCATCTTCTAACAGTTTATATAGTCATAATCTGAACAAAGTATGCAGAAAATATCCATAATTCATGATGCCTTGTTAAATTTGTAATACTGGAGACAAGCATGGAGATCATGTGCATCTTTGATAAAAAGCAGTAACATTAAATTTATGTTAACAACTATATGAATTTCACACCAGAAGATGTATTATTTATTTACCATATTTAGAAACCACCCATCTTGCTCACAGAGCAACTCTGGCAATGACAGGACAAGCCTAAATCGTGTAGGTTCCAACTTTGAAATTGTTTATCAACTGCAAAATGACCTTAATGCTAACCAATAGAGATAATTTTTTTCTTAGAATGAATTGCATTTTGAGATAAAAATAGTTTTATCATTTTGGATGCTTTTTTTTTTTGCATACACAGATCATTTAAGGACTTTATTTAATTAATTAATCAATCTGGACTACCCATCTCATAGAATGACTCTGCTCGTTGGGGGTGTACAATTAAAAGCCATATACATACTGTATTCTGGAAGGAGGGAAGATGTCATGCAAACAACTATCTAGAATTCAAGCTAACCACTTTATTATATTCTGCCTATAATACAGTCTGGGAGCCTGGTCTAGCACATCCTTTGCCACTGTTTTTCCCCTGCAAGAGACATTTAAAATGAGCTTGCCAGTCCCAACCCAGGGATGAGTCTCAAAATAAGCAGTTAGTAAGAGAATTGTCTTACATTAACTTATCAAGTTCCCTTTTAAAGTTATTGAAGTTCTTGTGTAGTTAATTCGCAGGTTCATAGATGGAAATGAATATTTTATCAATCACTACTACAATGCATCAAGAAAAACGGAAGATCCAACAAATCACAGCCTCATTTGATATTGCTGCATCCTTTACATTCATCAATCCCAAAAGAGCAAAACTATTAAATGCAGCACTCTTATAAACAACAAAACAAAAGACAACACATACCTACACACAAGACGAACACCTTTGATGGACTCAAACTGGTAAGAAGAAGAAAACAGTAACAAGTTACACGTATAGGCCATTCTGATCAGGAGAATGAATAATGCAACCTGCAAAACCAAGTGTACCAAGTGTACTATATATGATGTACCAACTAAATACTTAATAATCCAGCAGCACACAAAATTAGCTGAGTAGGAATTCTGTTCAGACAACAGTGTTGTAACCTAGAACTCCAGTAAGCAGAAAGAGATAATCTATACAACATTTCCAGTGGAATAGATACTCACTTGACAATTCTGTTTGAAGAAAGCTACATTAAGGCTGGGATGAGAGTAATAAAATTCTATCAAAACATTCCTGGGAATTAAAGAACATGGTATAAGTTCCATTAGTTTTTCTACAATTTCATTTATATACATAGCAAGGAGAGTAGCAAATGTTAAAATGATGCAATGAGTCCTTTGGGTTTAAATCATAGAAAGCATATCTCATTGCTCCTCTATGTAAAGTAATCAGTTAACTTTCTTCTGATAAGTAGAAACTAAGATAGAAAAGAGCAAATTAGCAGAATATTTTTTTCTGCTAGAATTTGCCAATTCTCAAGATCAAATATTGCTTCCTTCACTTCGTTTATAAATGGGCACAGTAAATTCACATCTTCCACCTCACTTTGCTATATGAAAACCAGGTCTTAGAAAACAAGAAGAAATGTACTACTGAAATAAAACATTCAGAAGCCAAAAATATACAAAATATATCAATTGCAGGTGGAATGTGTTGATTTACTATCACACCAATGCAAAAAGATTCTGGAATAGCAATGACAAATTTGAGAGCAAGTTGATGATAAATGAAGAAGGATGGTCCCTAATTAAACCTATAAGACCCATGCCTGAATTCTCCTCTTTTAGACAACAGCAGCAATAGCTTTTGGGCTTACATACCCCTACATAGTGTTACATAGCATTCTTTGGGCTGTTTACAATGTAGAAGCATTATCTGCATATTGCCCCCAGCAATCTTAGGTTCTCATTTTACCAATCTCGGAAGGGTGGAAGGCTTAGTCAACCTTGAGCCTTGCCAGGATTGAACCCCAGGCTGTGGACAGAGTTTGCCTGAAATACTGCACTGAACCACTAAACCACCAGAGCTCTTTTAAATGCAGTACATTGAATTCTTCTAGTTGAACTCAAAGAGAATATGTAAAGATTTACTCCATTGTTCTGGCTCCAGTCAGCTTCTCTGATTTCTTTCAAAGGGTATTGTGCTCTTCTCCATCCTTACGCTGTCATAAAACAATACTGGTATAACACTTTGCTGCCTTACCACTAATCCTTACATTGCATCTGTTACATCTATTCCCAGTCACAGCTCCATGATTTCTAAATAGAAGTCTAGAAATACACAGGTGTTAAAATCAGGGGGAACATGAATTGAAAAGGAAAACATTCCCATCCCTTCACCCAAGCAATGGAGAATGTATTGAGAGATGGATTTTTTTTTTCAGAATCACAGCTTCTGTTTCATTAAACTATGCACAACTCCAGAGTTGGATTTAGATTCACTTTCCTCCCACTTGTGCAGAGCAGGATCAAATCCTTGTGGAGGTTAGACTCTAGACAGGTCCTGATGGACGAAAACTGCTGAATACTAGAAATGGATAGCTAGATATCCTTCCACTAAAAATGGCTAATCTTTGATTTATGAAACTTCAATAAATGAATCATTATAAGCCTCCAAAGACACATGAAGAACATTGAGAAATGGAGATGGTAGCAGAAGAAAGTGTAGGCCTTCAGGAGATCATGTCCATTGATAAAAGCCATATTTGGCTGCTTAAGCTTTGGCTATTCAACATCTGAGATGGGACAGCATGTCACCCACTGCACTCTTCTATGTGCATATGATCGTGTCAATTAGCTTATGGATATAAAATAGACTAACACAACTTATGCCCACAACCTATGCCCATTCAACCTCCTTCAGCCTCAAGTTTCCTGAGATCTTGTTCGTTCTAACAATAGAGGTGGCCTGAACCTATTTCTGTCTCATCACAGACACTTTCCCTAGGGTACATCAGGCAGCAGTGGGGATTCTTGTGTGCAAAATGGATATATATAAACTGCTCAAAAAAATAAAGGGAACACTTAAACAACACAATATAACTCCAAGTAAATCAAACTTCTGTGAAATCAAACACTGCTTAGGAAGCAACACTGACTGACAATCAATTTCACATGCTGTTGTGCACATTCAACTTTGTACAGAACAAAGTATTTAATGAGAATATTTCATTCATTCAGATCTAGGATGTGTTATTTGAGAGTTCCCTTTATTTTTTTGAGCAGAATATATGTGTGTGTGTGTGTGTGTGTGTGTGAAGAGGCAACAGCCAACATTTTAAAATTTGTTAAAAACTACTAAAATTAACTACGCTTTTGTTAGTGCTCTACTAACGTTGTCAGTGTTAAAATCCCCATTGAAGACAGATATATAATGCTTTTATATCTGCATTTATAAATATACTCAGAACTCGCATTTTTAGGACAATTCTTTATACACACACACAGACACACACACACACATCCACAATAAAAGGAATTATCTGTCTCCTGCCCTGCCCTTACGTCAGTTTTATTTTTCCAGAGATGTTTGCTAAATTAAATAATGCTGGATATGCTACACACATGGCTCTTAATATATTTTAAAAATGCATCCAGTACCAGAGGTGCTTCAATAGGTTCAGACTGTCTGTTTCCATCTGGTCTCCTCCCAGTAATACATGTATTCATCCCAAGCAATGTAGCAATTAGTGCCAACATTTTGTTCTCTACACTGCTGAACAGGAATCAGTAGATCCTATTGCAACCTTCCTTACTGCGTAACCACCAGAACTATGGACTTGAACTCCCAGAGGTCTCACAATAGCTATCCTGGCTGAAGTTAGTCCCAGTTGTGGGGGAAGAATGTCTATAGCAGTGCTTCCCAATCTTTTTATTGGCCATGCCCCACCTAAGCATTTCTAAAATCCTAAAAGCCCCCCCCCCAAAAAAATGACATATAATTCTTACTATTCAAAAGTTGATCTCCTAATCAGGAAGAAGCCTGCTATTAACTTGGTTTAAAAAAGGTTCCAATTGCCCCCATTAAAAATCAAATTGCCCCCCTGTGGGGCATGGTCTATAGAGATAGGATAGCACTGTTACATTTATTGCCCATGGCAGTAGTATAGTATTGGCTGTTACACACTATAATGTACACTTCTTCAACATGCTTAATCTAGTTAACTGTTGATCCTACAATCAAACCTCCTTATTGGTAAGTTCCGGCATTATCACATAGAGCCAGAAATTATTATTTTGGCAACATATTTGACTTTGTCCAAAAATTTCCTAGTATTGATTGAGTTCTTTATCAGGTAAATATGGGCAAGGTGTTAAAACATCATAGCCCCTTCCCATGTTCCCAGAATATGTTTACCCCTACATTGATCCAGTTAAGCTGGTTGTGGGAACGAGGCCAGTAAGTTGAATGAATTCCATCCATCCATCCAGGATAAACAAAATCCTATGTCTCTTCCCAGATGAAACCAAAGTGTTTTGAGTTCAATTAGAGAGTAATGGCTAATGCTGCATTAAAACGTGAGAGATTGTGATTTCTGGTCCTCGGTAGGCAGGACAGCCCAGCTAGGTCATTTTCAATCAACCAATCTACTTCTTAGATGAAGTTGTGGATCAAGTAAGAGACAGGAATGTTAATGTACAGTGCCTTGAGTTATACAACATAGCAGACTACTGTATATATCATTTTGTTTGTTTGTTTGTTTGAAAATAATTTCCATTAGTCAGCACTCATCATTTGTTTTTTACCCCCTCAGGCAGATACCACCAACTTTAGATGAATACATGAAAGCACTGAGTTGTCAACTTTCGAATAAGCCTTTAGACTGATTCCAACATTTATTTCAACCTCAGATGAAGAAGCTGTGATTCAGACTTGTTTCCTCCTTCAGAAGATCTCATCAACAATAATAAACTTACTATAACTTAGTGTTTTTCAACCTTAGCCATGTTAAAATGTGTGGACTTCAACTCCTAAAATTCTCCAGCCAGTATGTTGGCTGTAGAATTCTTAGAATTTAAGTTCACACATTTTGAAATGGCTAGTTAGTTGCTTGCTTGCTTGCTTGCTTGCCTGCCTGCCTGCCTGCCTGCCTGCCTGCCTGCCTGCCTACCTATCTATCTTTTTAAAATTATTATTGTTGTTGTTGTTGTTGTTGTTATTATTGTTGTTGTTGTTGTTATTATTATTATTATTATTATTATTATTATTATTATTATTATTATTATTATTATATTATGCCGCCCCTCTCCGGAGACTCAGGGCGGCTCACAACAATAAAACAGTACAAATCCAATAGTTAAGACATGTTAAAACCCTTGATATAAAACATAATTGCACTACCCATATAGACCATACATAAAGTGGAAACGGCCCAGGAGAGTCCATTTCCCCATGCCTGACAGCAGAGGTGGGTTTTAAGAAGTTTGCGAAAAGCAAGGAGGGTGGGGGCAATCCTAATCTCCGGGGGGAGTTGATTCCAGAGAGTCGGGGCCGCCAAATAGAAGGCTCTTCCTCTGGGTCCTGCCAGACGACATTGTTTCGTAGACAGGACCTGGAGAAGGCCAACTCTGTGGGACCTAAATGGTCGCTGGGATTCGTGCTGCAGAAGGCGGTCTCGGAGATATTCTGGTATGATGATGCCATGAAGGGCTTTATAGGTCATAACCCACACTTTGAATTGTGACCAGAAACTGATCGGCAACCAATGCAGACTGCGGAGTGTTGGTGTAACATGGGCATACCTAGGGAACCCCATGATTGCTCTCACAGCTGCATTCTGCAGGATCTGAAGTCTCCGAACACTCTTCAAAGGTAGCTCTATCTATCTATCTATCTATCTATCTATCTATCTATCTATCTATCTATCTATCTATCTATCTAGTCTGTCTGTCTGTCTGATTTTTATGCTGCCCAACTCCCTAGGGACTCTGTTTGAGAAGTTTGAGAAACACAACTATAACTCTCTCCTTCCTCCATCATCCTGTGGCCTTCATCTTACTCTTATTTAACCTTCTCCATCTTTGTTTTTACACAATATCAATTCTATCCCATTGTTTGCATAGGATGCTAATAAATTGCTTGTGTGAACTGGCCCTACATCTGAGAGGAAGACTGCAAATTGTGCATTACCTTAGTTCTGCTCTTGAGCCCAGTTGTAGAAATCATTATAATGAATCCTTTTAGGAGTTAGGTAGTCTTTGTTTTGCATGGGGAGGGGTGTTGTTGCTTTTAAGCCCATTCTTATTTACACAGCACTATATTATGTGAGAAATATAATAATTGCAGTCTGAGGGAGGCAAGGATTTACAGTGGGTCAAAAAGCACTGGCTCGGTCAGGTAGAACTGGTGGAGCCAAAAGGACCTAACCAGGAGACAGCCATTGTTTTCCTTTCTCCCTCCTGAATTTCCTCCAAATACTGGAGTAATATTCTCTTCCTTCCTCTCATCCCATTACTAGACCGATGGTCTCCTTCCCAGGAGAGGCCTTAGCAACCTCACAAGTTTCACCTTCCTTCCCAGTTTTGGGACCTTTTAAATTGTTAAGTTCAGGGTCATCTGGTTATGGCGTTGGGGGTGGGGCATGAAACCAACAAGGTGTCAAGCTCTGGTTCAGGGGAAGTTCTGTTTTCATCGTGCTGGGAGTCATTGGCAGCACTGAGGCGATGAGGCCTAATAAAGGAGGCCTCAAAAAACACTTTAGGCCGCGTTCCTTGCACCCGGAGCCAGGACGCTTGCTTGTTCAGACGCCTTCTGAAGGCTCCAAAAGCAACCCGAAATTAGTTTACTCGAGGAAGAATTCGGGGTCGCTCGGCACAGAGGCTTGCACGTTTTGTGAATCCTCACGGCCGTCGGCCTCGATCCGCTTGCGAGGGCGGGGACAGACTGGGCCCAGTTCCCGGCCACTCTTTCGGATCTCCTTCACAGGCCCGGAGCGCCTGGCTTCGCCCTTAAGCAGAAGCCCCGGCTTGGCTGAGGCCTTCTCTGCTTTTCCTCATGACCGATTCAGCCCCGTTGCCCCGCTCTGAAGCCGGCAAGGTTCCGAAACCTCGGCTCGGCCGAACCGCCGGAACGTTTCTCTCAGCTCCCGCTGCCCTTCGGGCTTTTGGAGATGGCGGAAGCGGTTGAGAAGAAGAAGGCTCATTGTCCCGCAGTAGCCTCCCTCGACCTCGGGGCCCGAAGAAACGGGTCGGAAGGGCCAGAACCGAAAGCAAGAGAAGCTCAGTAAGAATAGTAAGTACCCATCAGTCTGGTCTCCCTCCCATCTTTGGGCCTTTCTGTTATTCGACCCTGCTTTTAAAGAGTTTCTTTCTGAGGAGGCGTTGAGCGAGCTTGCATTATATTACGGAGTTTTCAAAACTCAGTAGGCAAGAAAGCCTGGTCGGGCAAGTCTCTCCTCACGCCTTTTTCAGCCATAGTTTTTACCCTCGAAGGGTTTCCTTGGGTCGTTTCGATTTGGCCTTGGAGAGGCACTTTGTCCAGCTGTGGCAGTGGGCTGAGGTGGAGGGAGAGACGGTTCCGTCCCAGAACAAAAGAAGGCAAAGGACAAGTTTCTATAGTAATAGCACCTTGGGTGCAATGGGTGCACCTGAACACCGCTGGTCAATTGCAAAAGGCAACTTTACTCAGAACAGCTGACACCCTCTGAGGATAACTTTAATATCATTAAGAAAGCACCATCTGCCTGTCCCAGGACTTTGGGAAGGACTCGGTAGGTGAATTAAAATACCAAATTCGGTCTAAACATATGGCTGATTGTGCGACCAACCATAATAATAATCTTTTACTTCATTAAAACATCAGAAAAGACAGCAAGCACTTTATAGTGCATTGATTCTTTCTTTCTCTTTCTCTCTCTTTCTTTTTCTTTCTTTCTCTCCTTCATTCCTCTTTCTTTCTTTCTCTTTCTGACTCCTCTCTTTTTCTTTTTTCTTTCTCTCTTTCTCTCTTTCTTTCTTCTTTCTTCCTTTCTCTCTCCTTTCTCTCTTTCTTTCTTTCATTCATTGCACCTATTCTTTCCCTCTTTCCCTCTTTCAAACCCGCATCTCTCCCTAACTAGAAGAACCTGGTAGAAGAAAACTTCTCAGGTGCAAATCAGCTGTTAAAGGCCTATGTTTACCATCCTGGAGAACACGCTAAATAAATAAAACAGAAACAAAAGCAAATCATTGAAAGATAATATCTAACCCCCTACCCACCTCCCTTAAAATACGACTTGATATAAATTATGTCTCGTTTAAAGGAATTAAACGGATTTCTTGGATTTAGAGGAAGGTAAAAAAAAGACCGGAGTACAAGCTAATAAGATTGTGGGTTGAGTGAGTGTATTTTACGCACGGGCCATTTTATACTATAGGGCTTCTCCATAAAATATTTCCAAACGTTTTTTTAATGAAAGAGATGGAAAACCATGGCAATAAATTCACCAGGTGGCAAACAGAAAATAATTATTTACTCGATGTGACCCGGTTAATTCCCAGGTTTATTATTCTCGGTAGCAAAAAATAGTACAAAAGAGCCGCACCGAAGGGGAGTGGGGGGGGGGGAGAGAAAGGTTGTATCAAAGTTATTAATTATAAAATATAATTAAAGTAAAAACGACCGAACGTCAACATATTAAACTTAAAAAGCTAATATTAAAATAGAGTTAATATTTAATAAGGAAAGCCCAGCCTTGCAAGGCGGCGTGTTGAGAAGTCTGCAGAAGTTAACTGTGTGAAGGCGGGCGAGAGAAAAATTCCCCCAAAGAAAAATGTATTGTTTATATGATTATCAAAGACTCCGTGATATATTATCCATTTCGCCCAAATCGTATAGATCTCTCTCCCTCTCTTTCTCTCTTTTTAAATATAGTAATAAAAACATACTAGCGTCTTTTAAAACCCACTATTACTTACCACCCCTTTTCATATTGTACTATCAGAGACACTTTGGAATTGGTTTAAAAGCCCATCATTCATTATTCAAAGCTCATCTTTGCATATTATCTTTTTTTTCTCCCTCCCCTCTCTGCCTCCCGAGCTCCGAGTCTGCCAGGCTCCCTGTGAAATCGTTCGCAAAATTGATAACAGCAGACGCACCCGCAATAAAAAAAGACCGCCTTGGGCAGCCCGGGCTGCCATTTATGCAGAGCGAGAGCCGCAATTTCCTCCGCACAAAAGCCACGAAAGCCTGCCCGAACTCAGGGATGGCAAAGCTTGATTTCTTGATTTACTTGGGCCTGCGCTCCCCCACCATCATCACCCCGTCTCCATCCCAATGCCCTCCGACTAAAGCGGGGGTGCCGGCCCCGAGGGGTTCCTGACTCCCTCCTAAAAAAACCCGGGGGGGTGTCTTCTCCCCTCCCCATCTCCTTCCCCCTCCCCCTTTGCGCATTTGGCCCTTTGGCCGGCGCTGGGACTCTGGAGCCGCCTTCCCCCGCGGAGCAGCTTGCTGGTCTCTTGGAAATCCAATTAGCTCCGCTCGGTAGGAAGCCCCAACTAATGCTCAGGCCGCCCCGACGCGCCGGGAGAAGCCAGCGGAGAGAATCCAATTAGCTCAGCCTCCCAGACGGCAGCCGCTTCCCAGAGGCCAGGCCAGGCGAAGCAGGTCTGCCCGCGGGCGAAGCCGAGGATTCAGCCCAGCCGGCGCGCCCACCCGACGGAGAAAAAGCGTGGCGGAGAAGGAGGAGTAGACGAAGCCCACCTGGGCAAGTGGGAAAGCTGGCGCTGGGCCACGGGACGGGGTCCTTCCTCGCGATCTTGGGTTTCTGGCCCGGTTGCTTCTGGACAGGTGGAGGAGGCCCACTTACCTGAGGGCGCCCGGTCGGGTTTCTAAACGAACGAACAAACAAACAAACAAACAAGCAAACAAAACCTTCTTTATGCAGCTGTTATTGAACTCCAATTCCCAGCATCCCCAGCTAGAAACGGCCAATGGTGAGCGAGGCTGGAAGTTGTAGTTGTAATTCAGCAAGCTCTGGAGGGCCATGGTCCCACCACCACCGCCCGATCTGGCCCTTCTCTCTCGGCCCATCTCTTGATTCTGTGTCCTTTTTCCTCTTTAGTTCCCTTGTGTTATTTGGGATATTGTACGCTCTTCCCGGCAGGGACCGGTAAATTGTCTTCCGTTAAAAACCTTGCATGGTTATCCGGAATGAATGATTCTCGAATACAACACATACATAGTTTTCATAGATAAGTATACTGTAGACACACACACACACGCACCACCCCCTCGATGGCACTGGAGGTTTTTATCGGGCACAATTAGGAGTAATAGCGATAGCATGTAGATTTATATACCGCTTGGTAGAGCTTTTACAGCCCTCTAAGCAGCTTACAGAATCAGCCTATTGCTCCCAACAATCTGGGTCCTCATTTTACCCGCCTCGGAAGGATGGAAGGCTGAGTCAAGCTTGAGCCTGTGGTGAGTAAAACTACTACTGTATACCCGCCCGCCCACCTGGAGCCATTCTTAACCATACTTCCACCCTACCCACTCACCCCAATCTGACTCTTTCTTTGGTTGCATTTTGGCTTCTTTTTTAAGAACTCTGGACAGGACCTATCACGAAGATTGAACTCTTGTTGGCTCGCTCAACTCTGTCCGGGTGAAGGCATTTCCCTGATGCGGATTTCCGAGTCTGGGTGTCTCACCATACGGGGAGAGGATGGGTATGGAGGAGAGAGAGAGAGGAGGAGGAGGAGGGGGAGGAAGGGAGAGAGAGAGAGGGAGGGGGGGGAGGGAAAGATAGGAGGGAAGAAGAGAGAGAGAGAGATGTGCACAGCGCTGTCCAGGGTGCTTATCTATACGAGGTGCTTCTGTGCTGGATCTGAAGGCGTTTCCGACAGACTAGAGGCCCAACAGTTTTTTTCTCTTCATCCCTCCAACCCCCCCCCCCCCTCTTCACACACATATACATATTACAAACCCACAAATGCCGTATACTGAAAAAGCGGGAGCGATTGTGTTCGTGGGTGCCTGTATACACGTGCACGAGGTGGAAACATCGGAAAGTCCAAAGATGCTCCTTTGTCCAGAAAGGATCCAGGGGGATAGTTTGCTTGGATTTGGGATCGTGTCCCTTTTTGCGGGAGCGCATCCTTTTTCCCTCCCGCGGGATCCGGGCCTCTCTGAAAGAGCAGCCGGGCTCCAGGGGAAAGTGGCCCAGACGCCGCTCTCTTTTCCTCCCTCCCTTGACGAGAGCCAAAGCCGGCTTGCAGAGCGACCCACTATTTCCTCCGGATCGGGCCCCGTCTCGTTCCTTTGCCTCTCCCCCCCCACTCCACCTCCCCCCACTCCCCAGGCCCGCTCGGCCCTTTGGCTACTCCAAAAGAGGT